>NC_142539.1:15035000-15285000 GCF_056151865.1 Erythranthe guttata
ATTGAGATTGTCATCCGAAATTGGTGTTGGAGCCTCCTTTACAATGGTATTTTTTCTAAACACCATTTCAAAATGTGGATGTGCACTAAAATACGAAAGATTTCTATTCTTAACAACTGCGTTCGAGATTATGTAAGACTTGTGCAGGGAGAAACAGCCATCAAAATGTGGTAGGTCGTCTTTAAATATTACGACCCCAATACGATCACCCTGCAACCATTTTTAAGGTAAGTTGGTCGTCAAATGGTATATTTGTATATGTTAGAATTTTTAATGTTGCCTTACTCACCTGTTCGTCCATCATAATTATTTTTTTCAGCTTTGTAATGAAGTCTGTCCCGCAGCTTATCTCACTCCCAACCCGTAAAGCCTTCAGTTTAAGTGTTCCACAGTTCTGCGTCACATGTAAGTCCCTTATGTGAAGCATAGAAGCAAGAGACATGGTTGGTTCCTTTTTCTGTATTGTAAAGAAACAAATGTTATGTTGGAAATAACGTTTAAATATGTAGCATAAAAAAAATATGTAAACGAAGACATATTTGTAGGAAGTTGATTCAATCAATTTGTTTCCTAGGATATGTACGTACTTGATAAACAAAATCAAACTTAGTGCCTACTCTTTGTGTTATATGGATATGTTCGGTATGGAAATTGAATTATAGAGTGAATATATATGCATGGAGTACAATTTGTAGACATATGCAGTTGTTACTAATTAAATGGAATTTATTTTGTAATTATGACCTCAATTTTTCTTCATGTCATTTTTATTACAATAGAGAAGCAATGACTCTTTGTATACTATTGTTTAATTTCTTCAATTTAAGACTTGTTGGAAGTTTTTTTTGGCATGTTACAAATAATGAGATGAAAAATAATTATTTATAAATAGTACATTTTTATAAATATTAATTAAATACTAATTAAATGGGCTTTATTTTGTAATTATGACCTCATATTTTTCATGTCGTTTTTATTACAATAGAGAAGCAATGACTCTTTGTATACTATTGTTTCTTCAATTTAATACTTGTTGGCAGTTTTTTTTTTTTGGCATGTTACAAATAATGAGATGGAAAATAATTATTTATAAATAATACATATTTATAATATTACTGAAATAATTAATAGTCCATTACAAAATATTATATTATATTATATAATTAAATAATTGCAAATATATAATATTTGAGGGGCAATTGGAGTAATAGTTCTTAATAATAAACAAATAATTTTAATTGATTATTCAAGTAATTATACTACACGAACATCTTCTTCTATTTAATACGGTACATCCATTTCTATTCTCCCGGCTTTATTATTATTATTTCTATCAGTTTGTAACTGAAAATTTCATTAGTCTTGTCATTTAAGTCTCCCTAATCTATTATCATAATGAGGGTGTAATCCATATTTTATGAAGCTTTAAACTAATGAAGAAATCAAATATTTTGCTGAAGTTTAACGTAAATGGATGAGTTAAAACTTTAGTAACACTTAATAAGTTAATATTGCATTAATGATTATCCTAATTATTATGTATTAATAACTTAATTGGTTAATGGGAGGTAAAATAAATTTTTTTTTTTAATAATTTTATTAATAGTAGTTCTGGATCTTTTTATTATGGATATACATTATTGTTAGTGTAATGTCTAATTACCATATTATCCATCAAAACAACTATTGGCCAAAGGGTAATATTGGACACACAAAAAAGGGAAGAAACCATCACCAATTATTCATACTTTTATAGTTAGTATAGAAGTATAGATAGATATAGATTGGAGGTTATTTATATTCTATTAATTTATTTAATTGATCATCGGTTTTGCTGCTAACTCTATATTTCTACTTTTCAAATAGACTTAGTTCCTGATTAGGCAAGGCGAATTAATTTCAATTAAATAGCACTTTGTATTTCTCAAATATATATTGATTTTAGGAGTTAAATACAGTTTACACTCCTAACTCTTAATCTATACCCTCTGTAACACTTATTCCCTAAAGTATCATTTTTAATATTTACCCCTCAAGCTCAATTTAATTTGAATTTTAAATCCTAATACCTTAAAATTTTCTTTTTTATTTAAAATAATAATTAAAAGAATAATTAAATTATACAACTAAAAATATCTATTGAAAAAGACAATATTTTAAAATTTGAAAATATTATCTTGTACTGAATAGTACATATTTAATAAAATATATACCCTATGTAACACTTATTCCCTAAAGTATCATTTTTAATATTTACCCCTCAAGCTCAATTTAATTTGAATTTTAAATCCTAATACCTTAAAATTTTCTTTTTTATTTAAAATAATAATTAAAAGAATAATTAAATTATACAACTAAAAATATCTCTTGAAAAAGACAATATTTTAAAATTTGAAAATATTATCTTGTACTGAATAGTACATATTTAATAAAATAACATCTAATTGTTATTGGACCAATTAATCGAATATATTCATATCGATAAATTTTAAAAAATTAATACATAAATAATAGTAATCTTAAGTATTTAAATTTATTTTACTCCATAAATTTCTTAAAATATAATTTCATTCATTATTATAAAATATATATTACTTTTTTTTTCCAATAATTTAATTTTAATTAATGTTCATTTTGTGTCATACAATAATTATTAGATTGTTATATTTATTATGTTTTAATTTTAAAATATAAAATATTTGATGTTGAGGGGAGTAAGAGCAACTCCAATATTATGGATAAAAATTGAGTTATCAAATATTCATTTGATATTTAAGATAATATTTAATATTGATTTAAAATTCATCTACTCCAACCATGGTTATCAAATTAATTATCAATTGGAAGTTTATGAGTGATTTTATTTGTAATTGTCACATGTCACCTTGTGATTGAATGAATATGAGGTTATATTTTTTTATAACTCAATTTCCAGCAAATATATTTACATGTCATGAGGTGAATTTTCAAAATAGAAGGCTCATTTGATACCTCCATTGAAAGTTGTTAAGTGATTGAATACTTTATTTGATAACTCCATTAGAGTTGCTCTAAGTATTACAAATAATATTTCAAGAGGTAAATGTTACATAAGCTATACTTTAGGGGTGCAAAATGTATTTAGCCCTTGATTTTGCAAAACACCTGTCTGCGTTGATTTTTGATTTCCCTAAAAAAATTAATTGTAGCTACCAGAAAATATGAACGAATAACCATGTAAAAGAAATGGTACCTGCTATCAGGGGAAGATGGTCGGCCACAATTGAATGGTGACTGGTGAGCGTGTTTGTATGTGCTGAATACACTATAAAATTAGAATTTGTGCATTTTCTAACGACAATTAATTTTAGGAAAACTGGTAGTTGGTATGACAGCCAAGGTCAAAAAGAATAATTAATTAGCAAAAATTTGAAAAATTAGTAATTAATGCATTATCAGAATTCTCAAATGATAGATAAAATGGAAAGGAATTAGGGTGTTTTCTTTTTTTTTTTTCCACATTATTTGTGATTTTAGAGTTCCAATAAATCATTAATTGTATTATTATCAATTTTGCCCCTCATCTCTTACTTAGTTAATTAAAATATAATTAATGACAAGGGTATTTTAGTATTTTTCATAATATTATTATATATAACTTATGTTGCAAGTAATTTGATATCCTGGTCTTGCTCAAAGTACGCCATGTCGTTGAAATTCAAATGCACCCACGCCTCAATTCCGTCACCCTCTTTGTTACCCATAAGCTTTACGACATTCTCTCCGAGCATTGCTCCGATCGCTGCCCCGACAGGCTTCCCCCAACCGAAATCAAAGTCGTACAATCCAAACTTACTCCAATCCGTAAAGTACATAACATTCACCTCACTACTCGATGTTTTTCTCCCGACGTTCGCAAAAGTTTCCGTGATTGTACTATGTAGTTTCGCACGTTGAGAAAGTATTTGAGCACAACTAGTCACGGTCTTTTCGACAGAATCACCCATATTATCCGCCAATTCTTCAACCCCGAATATGTTCTTACAATCATCTTCGATATAGGTGAGTGAATATGTCGCAAAATTCCCACAAGAATACTTGTGCATCGGTGGGTTCGTTCTCCCACGCATGTTAACCGCTTGAACAATGAGGCAAGGTCTTGATTTTCCTCCGTGTTTGGCCCGATCCACACCCGTTAAGGCCTTGGCTATAACTGCACACACCACACGCACCCTCGAGTAATAACTATTTGGCCTTTGAATTAGTTTCGATCTCATGCTTGTTATTGCATCCTTGTTAAACGTGAACCTCTTCACAATAGGGCTAGGAGGATATGATGAGCGAGCCACGGACGGCCCGGATCTAGGCCCGTAGCCCGGAAACAACGTTGCCAAATCAAAACGCGGGCAAATGATCTTGATTTCGCCACCTGGATTTGGATGGCTGGCGTTTGACCAAGCGTTTATGAATATCCCTAAAGAATATGCATCGAAGATTCTGTGAGAAACACTGACGCCAATTGAAAGCCCACCGCACTTGAATGTTGTCACGTGAATAGACATGAGTGGATCCGTCGGAGATTCATCGATTTGGTGTATTTGACCCGATAGGAGATTATTGAGTTCCTCCATTCCCATTTTCGAGACGAGATCGTCGAAATCCACGTCATCATCAACAACTTGTGCTTCGACAAACTCTACGCCTTGATCACTGCAGTCGACGAAGCCATCATTCTTTATGTATCTTCCAGCAAGAGGGTAGAATTTCGGTAGGATTTCGGACAATGATTCTGCCAGCTGTAACAACTGGCTGCTATCGTTTTGTTTTCGATAATTCGATAATATTGGATAGTAAAACAAAACGGTTCTCGTATTCACCGGTGGCATAAGCTCATCTATGAATGAAATTTTGTATTTGTTAAGGTTTTGAGGAGTTGAGGTACTTGGTTTTATCAATTTCCTGCTAACTATTTTGATTTTCATGCTTACACATAGATATGAATATATGTTGGATATGTCGGTTTTTATACTATGGAGGCTATGTATATATCCTATAAATTTATTTATTCGGTAAATAGCACTTAACTCCTGGTTGGTTACAAGTTTTTGCAGATAACCCCTGAGTTCGTAATATAAGTTTATAATCCTTCTTGTGATTAATAGGGTAGTTTCCGTTAGTTTTGCGTCAAAATTAACTGCGCATGTCAATTATAACCCGACCCCTTGTGCTTGCATTTATTCTTTTTGAGATTTGGCAGCACAGTTAATTACGACGGAAAAATTAACAAACACTAGTACTTCTATATATCAACTATAAGAGAATTATGAGCTGATATTACGAGCACATAAATTGGAAGAAGAAAAAAAAGTAAACGAGAGAAAAATGTGGAATGCTATTAGGGGGCAAGTGTGATATCTATACATGACTTTATGTAGCTTTATAGTTACTGCCTAACACATTGCATAATTTATTTCAACTCTTTTATTACCTAATTACTCCCTATAATTTTTCTAGTGGATATTCATTAATGATGCAGATTGAACTAAAAAAAAGACCAAAAAAAAAAAAAAAAGACAAAAAAAATAAAAGTGTATTGATGAGAACCTTCAACACATTAGGGTATACTATGATGGATCAACATCATTTTTCAATATTAGTGAAACCCTTCTTGATTATTTAGTTAAATTAATATTTATCTAAGGGTAAATAGTACTTGACTCCCATGTTGTTAAATAGCTCTTTTGCAGATGACATTTTTGTGTTCGCAATATCAGCACATAAACCCCTTGTGGTTTAGGGGATAGTTTCCGATAGTTTTTCCGTCTAACTTAACGGTCTGTGTTAAAATTTAATGTATTCTTTTACAGATGACCCCATTGTGCTTACATTTTCCCTTTCATTTTTGCAGATAAATCCTTGAAGTTTGACACGGATGGTTAAGTTTGACGAAAAACTAACGAAAGCTACCACCTAAACCATGCACAAGGGGGTTATGTGCTAATATTACGAGCACAAGAGGGTCATCTGCAAAAACTTGTAACCACGGGAGGGTTTTAAATGCTATTTACCCTTTGTATAATTACTAGATGCTGTACTTGTATTACTCCTAATTGATAGATTTTATAATCATAAAATCATAGCCAAAATTTTTGAACTGTCGTTCTCTCATCGACTTTTCTCTCCATCACTTCTTCTCTTCTTTCTCGAATTGGGAATCTGACGCCAGCGGTAAAGGAGATCTGGACGAATGTGGATAATGGAAGGGAATGGAGATGAAATTATATTCGTTTTTGTTTTGTAACTGATTGATTTTTTAAATTAAAAGTTCTCACGTTGTTGTCTTGATTCAATTTTTAAATAGCATTTGATTTCGAATTATTGTGTCGTGTTGAAGATTCGAGGACGAGAAGGTATATCGAAGAAGATGGTGTTTTTATAGTTGTATTCTCTTGAATTTATAGCAGTCTTAATAGAATTCCTTTTTTCTACCCCGGTTTTATGGTGGACGAACTTAGTTGGCAAATCGAGACCACAAACCTACCATCGAAAAAGATTGTACCACAATATTTAAGTGATTTGTCTGCATCATAGTAAACAAATGTATTATAGTAAACAGAGAATAACATTTATAGTTATTGTTTTATCTTACTGTGTCAACACACCCGACATGTGTTAAATCGAACAAACTGAAATAATTATTTTTTTAATATAGATTGTAAGGACAAAGTTTATAAAAGAAACAAAATGCATATGGTGAATTAGATTATTTGAAACAAGTATTGAGATACACCGACCAACATTTTTATGTCAAAAAATATGTACTTTTCATATATATTAAATAATAATATTTCATAAAATCTGGTACTATTAAAATAAGAAAGTCTAAAGGCAGTATTGTACACATGAATTTAAATAATAAAGTAACACAAAAAATGAACCCCATCATTCAAATCACATCCAATTTGGCCAAACAAGTTGGAATCAAAACTAGCATCTTCAAGCTAAATGAGCCATTTAAACCCAAAATTTAAAATTTATCAAAAAAAAATCACCTTTTTGAATAACGACATATTGACAAACGATTAGTGCCTTTAGGACTCGAAAGTCGAATCAATCGAGATAAAAAAGAGTAACAATCTTTCGCATATTCTTAGCTTCTTGACAGGTTTCCATGAGCAATCTACTGTCGTGAAACGCGAAACAAATAACCTGTTGTACTTGTGAGATTATGTCCATGTTACACAACCTGCAGTTTAACCATACGCAATATTAAATACCGTCTTAATTTTCAATCAAAATAAACATTTACAAGGGCCAAAATACGAATACCTCTTTTAGGTAAGGCTAAAATACGAAGGGAAAAAAAATTAGTCTTGTTAGCATAGTTACATTTTTCAAGGGTAATTTAGTAATTTCACGGTTTACATTAAAATTTAGGTAAATTACAAACACCCCCCTGAGGTATGGTCAAATTACAAAAATCCCCCTCTTGTTTGGATAATTACATCTACCCCCCTCAACTATGATTTTTTCTTACACCTCCACCCTTATTGTGCCAAATTCAACATAATCATCTAGATTCCGTGGAATGTGCTCTAGTTTGTACTCGTTTTGTGTAAAAATACAGTTTCCGATGCACCACAAACTGATATATACAAGCTAAAAATCGCATATTATGATCATTTTGCTTCATAATGTAGAGTTTGAATGGGATAAAACGGGTACACAAGTGATAATATTCCATATAATCTCGAAGATTCCACTAAATTTGAGGAGTTGAGGGGGTGGTTGTAATTATCCAAACAAGAGGGGTGTTTTTGTAATTTGACCATACCTCAGGGGGGTGTATGTAATTTACCCTTAAAATTTTGATATATAGTTAGTTTGAGAGGTTAAATGTAATTTTACAAAGTAAAGGGGGATTTTTGTAATCTAAGCATATACTTTAGGGGATCATTTAAAACTTAAATTTTCTATTTTTTTTTTCTCTTCAGGGGCAATATAGGCATTTTATTGGTCGTGTTAAATCTTTTTATGGCTGTGATTTCGCAAACAAGATGGATCATTTCATAATTTTGATTTGTTATCGTCGGGAATTTCTATTTTGAGATATGATACGTTCGACTAAAGATCAACTTGATTTAAAATTAGTCACTCCACTTTAGATATATTGTTTCTAAAAAAATTGCTAAATTCAACACCAGAAATTACGAACGAATAACCATGTAAAAGAAATGGTACCTGCTGGCTTCTATCAGAGGAAGATGGTCGTTGTAAGGCTTCTCGACAACATTCTTTACCTGTCAAAAAAATTAATAATAATAAAATAAAATAAAAATTCGAAAATTTAACATTCAAAGATATAAAGATCCAATTTTATTTTTATTTTTACCTTAGAGAGCAATTCTTGACTCTCGGGTGGTTGCTTCTTCAAACTTTGAGGCAAAATAACAGTAAGAAGCTCGGGTTTTTCAGCACGAAGAGCTCCTCTTATAACAGCTGCGTTAGTACCTGATGCTCCTGAGGTGAATAAATGGTTTTTCTACAAATAAATCAAAAGGGTGGGCCCGTATTAAGAATCATCAAGGAACTTATTTATTTATTATTTTAATTAAATAAATAAATAAAAAACGTACGGTTATGACCAGTGCATAGCTGAGAATCTCGATGAGTTCTTGATGCATGAACCCCATATTTCGTGTCCCGAAAAAGCCAATTGTTCTCGGACCTTGTTGTTGAATTGCTAGTAACTCCTGAAAAAGGCAACAACGGTTAAATATTTTGAGTATCGAGATATTTAATATTTACGAACGATTATTATACACAAACAATATCAAGAATCACAAAAGCAGTGATATTTATTATAGACGAGATCAAGAATCAAACTCGATAACCCCAGTACCAGAATTTGAGTATAAAATTGAAATTTGCGAAAGGGAAATAATTCACAAAGTAAAAAAGTTTAACAAAAATGACGAGAATATGTGAAAATGCACCTTAATGTTTTTATTATTTATTTTTGAGCCAATCTATAATTTTTGTGTTAAAGTTTAATAGCTGTATTCACGACTCGTATATTATTGATATATTAAGAATAAGACTTTATGTTTATATTGTCGATCATGTTATAGGTCATTATCATGATTGCATGATTTACAAATAAGATCGAGAAAACATGCGTCTCTTCCCAATTAGGAAAAAAGAAAGCTCGAAACTAAGAGATGAGGCATTTAAAAATACAATATTTTTACGTTTATCGCAGTGGTTTAAAGTTTCCATAGCAGAACAACTTCAGTTAATTAGTAGGAAATAATACCGATTGGCGTCTAAATTACAGTATTCCTAAAAACAGCTCCAATATGCAATAGAATTGAAATTCAAAGTCTTTAATTTATTGCAGATACCAAATAATTAAAAATTAACGGAGAATCAAGAATTAGATAAGAGCATGATTGTCAAAACCTGGAGGTAATCCACATCAGCACTCGGTTTATATTCGGAGACCAAAACGGAATTAGATCCTTCGACGAGAGACTGGGCTTGAGTTGGAATCTTTGTGGAAACTTCATCACCGGACCCGAACATTTGGATCTCGTGTTTTTTATCTTCATCGATCGAGTTATCTATTCTTTGACGTCTTGTTGTGCTCTCATATCCAGAAGGCAACTATACCAGCACACAGAAAACAAGACGCCCCTGATAGTAAATCATTAGTGAAAACCAACTGATCCGTCGAAAAATATATGATTAAGACAAGTTAGTCGTCAAATGCAATTTTGGCACATTACAGAGTAAAACAAGCTTCTCGTATGAAATGAGTGCGCTATTGGTGCCGTTGACTATTCGTCTATTTCTTTCTATTATCTACTACGCATGTATGAAGTTGTCGAAGAAATTTGCATACGTTAATATAGAAAGTAGTCAGCATCTAAAGCTAAATGTTTATTCTATTTATGCCGACCTTCTGTAAAATTTTCAAATAGAATTTTATCGTTCTAGAAGGTCGATTCTAATCCTTATGGATTTTCAAGCATCATACAGAAGATACGTCTTTTCTCGACACATGTTTTCTCTTAAGCTGTCTCGTGTAGATTTGTTGGATGAAAACCCGATATAAATGTAATCTGAATTAATATATGAATATCAATCAGTAACATATTAACACTCAAGTCTTTACATGGCGCGTAACACACGAACACACACATACACATATAAATACGTGTACAAATCAAAGTAACAATTTCCCTTTTGTGAAGAACAAAAACCAACATCATCTACTACTCCCGACTCATTATAATTCCAAAATCGATTTAATTTTACGGAATCTTGTAATGTTCTAATCAAGTTGCTCGTTTCAACCGGGGAAACTACTAGTACGCCAAGAAAAGCTTCGTCATTTGCTTAATCAACTGCAATGGATACACAAAAATGCACATTCGACACCGAAAAACCGTAAATCAAGGAAATTCATGTAATGCGAACAAATGTCGATTGTGGCAAAACCGAGAAATCGTGGGATGCACCGTGATCTATACTTTCTACGGCGAAGCCCATAACTAGATTTGCAGCACACTAGGTCAAAATATATAATCTGTTCTTCTCTTGATTAAATAAATTTCTAAAATCTGAGCAAAATAACAAAGACAGAGCAAATCAATGGAACCCCATAACCCAGAATTTAATGAAAATAAACCCAATTGAAAAAACAATAGAATAATAAATTTAAAAAAAAAAAAAAAAAAAAAGGAAAAAATTACCTTATTTTTCTGGAAAGAACAGTTGGACAGAGGGGCAAATCGTCTACGGCTGAAGGAAGAAAAATAAATGGGATCGAAACGACTAAACCTACTGCCACTAACAGTAGGAGGGGGAACCGTAGAGAAATGGGGAAGAGGCGAGGTCATTTTGCTGCCTCGTTTTTTTTTTTTTTTTTTTTTTTTGAGAATGAAATTAAAATTAATTAATATGAATATTTGATGTAATTTATGAAAACTGATGATAACAGTAGGGGTGAAGGAAAGAGTAATGGTGGTCAATTTGGTTGGCTCACAGTTCTTGAGCTTCTGCCATCCTTTCTGTAAAGCCCCTTTTAGAGAGAGAAGATATAGAGAGAGAAAGTGAGAGAGAGCAGATGTATGATTATAATGAAAAGGGCATATCCTTTTCTTTTTTTCATTTCTTCCTTTTCTGCCCTTTGTGTTTTATTTTAATGATTTTTTAAATAAAATAAAATAAAAGAATATTTGAATTTTTCTATTTTTATGAGAGAATATTGACTTTTCATCAACACTAATGAATATATTTAACATATTTTTTACATAACAAAAAGCAATAACTGATTTTTACCAATAATTAGTATGCATAAAAATAATTTATTAGTTTATTGATAATATTTCAATACAGACAATGCCAAATAATGATAATGAATATAATTATTCTACAAAAAAAAATCAATATAATAGAGTATAATCTACTACTACCATTCATCAGCAAGTTTTTGGCAAACAAAATTCAAGCTTATAAGCTGTTAAAAAAAACTTATAAGATGTTTAAGAGTTTATAAGTTCTTCTAAAGTGTTGTAATTTTTTTTTTAAAAAATCTTAAAAATTTTTACAAATAAAGTTGAAGAACAAATAAGATTTTATTTTTTTAAAGTACATATATCCCACATTTTTATATAAAATCTTATAATAAATAAAAATAGCTTATAAGAACATTATTCAAAAACTTTAAAATTAATCCTAAATATAAGACGTAACAAGTTATAAACTTGTAAAACAACTTATCAAATATAAGAAGTTACCGGCTCTTTAAAATAAGCTTAACCAAACTGAGCGTTAGTCTGATAATAGTGAAAGAATAAATAAAGAAATCACTCCCAACAAAACATCTAATAAATCTGGACTAGCAGAGAGTCCCAATGACAAATAAAAGTGTACCAAAGTATAGTAGGGGCAACATTTTGAACCAAGAATGGAAATTTTGAGGAAAGATGAAATTTATTATTACAACAATTAATAAATGTGTCGTCTACAAACACAACATTAGATGATCGTCCATTTCCATTCCGATACTGTGTAGAGAATTAAATGTCCCATCTTTTCTTGATTCGGAACATCACAGCCGTCGATTTTACGTCATCTTGAGGAACTTGGACCATCAACTGCACTTTCATCTTCAATGGTGCTGTCTTCGCTTTCCCATCTTCGTCTCCAACCTGAAATATCCTCAATTAAATTCCACATTTTGTACAAAAAAATTATTTATTTGGTTCCGTTTTTTATTTATTTATTTTCCGCTGTACCAGTTGAAAGTGAAAATTGTGTAATAGCATCAGGCTGAAGTTTAGACAAGAGTAAACAAACTTCGACATTTTCTGAGGTTGCAATAACATTGAGGTGAGAGTTCGATAACAAATGCTGAAATGGCAACTGTCGTTTCAATTTTACGGGTAATGTAAGTTCAAGATTATATGTAACTTTCTCATTCAACCACCAATTTAGTTGATTCAAGTTGGAATAGAAAGCTAATTTAAAGGGCTGCAACTTCGATATTTTGAATTTTCTCAGATTTCGACTGTAAGATGGTAAAAATATATAGCTGATTCAAGTCGAATTACAAAGTCAACTCAAAAGACTATAAATTTGGTGCTTTAAGTTTTACCAAATTCGGACTGAAAAAAGAGTCAAAATTATATTTGAAGTCTGAACAGTACCAGTAGAATAGAAACAAAACTTAAAGCACCAAATTTATATAAGGGCGTTGGCCCCCCAATTCCGTTTCTCAAACTTTCTATTTTATTTGAGATTTGTATATTTGGCCACGTTAAAACAAAATTACTGGCTAGTCAATTCAGATGTGAGATATATACTAAAAAGAAACATGAGAGCATATATAATATTGAAGCAAAATGCTAACAAAATTACTAACACTACCATTCTAACTCTCGATAAAATCGAAAAAAGAAAAAAAAAAGTTAAAGAAACTAACCCAGAGAGATGCCCAACCGAGTCGAACTTCAGAATCATAGCCTGCTTTGAACTTGTAGTCCTTACCCACTGTGTGTTTGTAGACGGCATTCCAATTGTTTGAATCGAAGTGGTATAAATAGCTGAACATATAAACCAAACAAATCGTAATAAATTGCTAGCAAAATGTACTAACAGATATCATATATTATCTCCAAAAGCCAAATAAATAATTAAATGAATAAGTAGAGATGGCAATAAGATGCTAAGTTGTTGATAATTGCAGCATCGAACTGTTGGATTAGATGCGCTTTTAGAGCATGAGTATGAAATTATGACTTATATTCAATCGGGTGGGAAAGTGGCCAAATAAACTCGATAACTTCACTAAAACACCTGTTTTTAGTGGAAATTACGCCAACCTTCCTCTAAATTAGATCTAATTACATCGAGACCCTTTGAAGCTTGAAAATACACAAACCACCATCTAAATTAGATCTAATTACATAACCCTCCGTTAAGGTTTAATTTTGTCCGGCACTTGATCCTAATTACTTTTTTTGTATTATGTAATAACGTACCTCAACTTGTCCGAATTACTGAATCTCCGCTTAAATGCACACGAAACTGCATTTGAAGGCATAGAAATGCTCGGAATGAACGTCATTTGCTCATCCTACATGTAAAAAATCCACACAAAAAGTCGACAATTTGGATTATAAGAAAAACATAAAAATTTCTCACTAACGAATATCCACATTTGCTAAAGAAACTACCTTGAATGCATATCTTAAATCCATATTTTCGTCGACGAATTTAGCAGTGTACAATCCATTCAGAATATGATATTTTAGAATCCCGCTCACTGATAAGGCTTTCTTCTGTTCCTCTTCTTCCGCCTCTTTCTCCTCCAATGATACTTCGCCAAGTGGAAACTTAAAAGTTGCTCTCGGCTGCAGCACCCAAGAAAAAAAAAATAGATAAAAAAAACAAAATTTGAAATAATTAAGGAATCTCAATCCCAAATAGTTCTTACCTTGCCAACAGACGGAACAAAGGATGACAATTCCAATTTGTAATCGGGGCTTGCAAGATCTGCGACCATTGCAACTTCTGCTTGTCGAGCCTAAAAATTTATATAAAGATAGTGTTAAGCAAACAAGCATGTAATTTTATGTTCAAATTTATTTGCCGGTAAAATATGCACACAGAAAGAAACAAACAGCCAACATTTAGCAACCAAACATTGGCAATTTCACACGAAAACATAAAATTCGTCACAGGAGAAGAAAAAGCAATATATAAATAGTAAAATATTCTACGGTTAAAAAACCAAGACGTGCTTCTAAAATGTTTCTTGTGGATGATTTGGGATATCTATGACCCAACATCTTCATCCTAGAACGGAAAATCGAACAAGGCAGAATCGAAGAAATCTCTGCTAAGCCTTGTAGATTAATGGTCGACCAGATGAACATTTCCTTGCATCGGGGAAATTGGTAATCACATAAACCCAATCCAAACATCCTCAAAATATTCCATCCAAAATTTGGATAAAGTTTTAATTTTTCATGTTATTTCTACAACTTAAATACTTCCACTAAGCTTATAAGTTGTTAAAAAGAGCTTATAAGATGTTCAAGAGCTTATAAGCTCTTCCAAAGTGTTTGGTATTTTTTCTAAAAAAGATCTTAAAAATTCTAAAATTAAGTTGCTGGAGAGTAAATAAGATTTTTTTTCAAAACTACCTCGAGCACACCTTTTTATTTAAGATCTTATAATGAGTACAAATTGCTTATAAGATCATTATCGAAACACTTATCAGCTCTTAAAACAACTTATCAGATGTAAGAGCTTATCAGTTGTTTAAAATAAGCTTAGCCAAACGGACCCTAAGTTATCTTGAATGGACTGAGTTTGATAAGAAACTTCAGTTTCTATCCAGCCATGGGCATGAACTAATCACACACACACACACACACACACACACACACACACACACACACACACACACACACACACACAGACACACACACATATGTATACATCCATTACCCAGAAAAATCAAATCGGAAAATCATAAAAGAAATGCAGGCTCATAAGCTCCTACACCAGAATTCATTTTTTTTATTTTTTTCAATTATCAAAATCCTAATTCACTAGTAAACTGAAACTTATCTCCAGATTAAAGCAGAAATCAAAAAGAATTAAACCTTGAATTGATGGGAAGCTTTGAAATTCAATCCAGGCGCGGCTTCAAACGAAGCCTTGAGCAGGGCGTCGCGCTCCTCGACATCGTAGTGCAGAGAGAAGAGCTTTGAAGTGAGCGAGACTTGTGGCTCCCACACTTCGCCATTGTTGTTGCTTGAAAATGACATCTTCAGCTTCGCTAAATCGTCCAATAATTTGCAGGACACCTTGTGGAGGAATACGGAGCTGTCGCTGTCGTACGCCGTCGTCACGCGGAACTTCGGCCGATCCATTCGGACAAAGTCACGGAATTGGCCGCCGGTTGTGGCGGTGGCGGTGGCCGGGACGGCGGTGGTAGGCTGGGGGGCGGATTTTGGTTCCGCCATTGTTTTACCTTTGTTTCTATTTTTTTAGTAGAAGAGACAAAATGTTGAATTTGGGAATTTTTCAGGCGGGGGTTCTTAGGCAATATTATTAAAACGGCAAATTGCACTTCGCCCCCTAACAAAATGTCATTGTTTCACTTTCCCCCCTTAAAATAGAAAAATGAGACTCTCCTACTTCGAAATATATAACTCGGTGCACTTTGCCTCAAATGTGTATTTTTGAGCTAATTTTTGTCGGATTTGAGTAAATTGAAAGGGTAATTTCATCTTTTATGGCTTCAAATGTCATTTAACCTTTCTTCACCCTACATTTCAATGATTACGAAGAACAAAGAACAAATTTTGTCGAATTTGAAAGAAAATTTCGTCTAATTTAGAAGCGAATTTCATCAATTTGGAAGAGAATTTTGTTAATTTGGGAACCTTAAGTAACTGTGAAATGAGGATTCTCAAGTGGAAGATGTAAAATGAGATATACAACCTTTATTCGGTGAGAATTAGACAGAAAATACATATTTGGGGCAAAGTGCACCAAGTTGTATATATTGAAGGGGGACAGTCTCGTTTTTTTTTATTTTGAGGGGAGAAATTGCATAACAGGCATTTTTAAGGGCATATTGTCCTTATTAAAATCTATAAATTTTGATAATTTGAGAAACGTCTCTCAATTTATTTTACTTCGATGTAAGGATAATAAATTTTTGTTTTGAGTAAAATTTCTCGCCCTGCAATTTTGCAAAAAATACACTCATGATTTGTCACTAAAAAGAATTATCAAAAAATCATCAATTAATCAACTAATTTAAATATATTGACTCGGTCATAAACTAGTTGACTCACTTGTAAATCAATTGAGTCAACTTATTTATAAGTATCGAAACGACAAGTTGATGCAGCCCTTTTGGCTAATAATAGGAAAATGGAGACGGTGTGGGCCTTAAACGAAGGGAGCCCAAAAGAGTCCACGAAAAACCGGCAAAAAAGAGTGCCGGGAAAATATTTCTCGGCGTTAGCATTTCGACGGTCAAATTAGTAGAGATAGTGGAGAATAATATGCGTAGAGAATAAAGTGAAGTGTTTATTTTGATACATCTTTCCTTGGTTCTCAAGACAGTATTTATACATGCCTCGGGAGTGTGGTGATGGGGTCCCCCTCTGGCTCCGGTCGTCTCACATGTGGGTGTGATATGATTACCCTGGTCGTCTCGCAGACGTACGCACCTTTTTCTTTGATGCCAAATGGATGCTTCATTCGCGTACCTTTGTTGGTGGGCTTTTGGGGCAAGCCGGCCCGTATCATGAGAGATAATTGACTGAAATCAGTTGACTTAATTAACTAACTAAAAGAAAACAAGACGGACTTAGTTCAAACGAAAATCTAAACCTAAACACTTTATTCAAAACCGAAAATTGCATGTCTTTAACCTTAAATTATATAACTCAAATTAGACACTCTAATGAGGAGTTTCTTTTTTCTAATTTCCCTTAGATTTTATGAATGTACTACAAAATATTCACTTGCCCCTTAATCAAAATTTGTAATAATTATAGCAAAATATTTCCCCGTATATTTTGAGCGATAACTTTCTTCTATTTCCATTATTTTACCGAATACTACTCTTACTATACCAGTGTTTGGTTTTTAGTATATGATCGCATTGGATAAATGTGTTCGGTTTAATTTATGAACATAATTCATTCGAGATATAAATTAATTTACTAATTTTGCATAAATTCCCATATATTGTAACAAAAAAACATGATAAGAGATTTTTATTCCAATAGGTATAGCCATTTGAGAGAAAGCTCCAAATTACTCCACTAAGTCACATGCAATGTAAGAAGTATCATCTATCAAA
Organism: Erythranthe guttata; assembly: GCF_056151865.1. Classification (NCBI taxonomy): domain Eukaryota; kingdom Viridiplantae; phylum Streptophyta; class Magnoliopsida; order Lamiales; family Phrymaceae; genus Erythranthe; species Erythranthe guttata. The sequence goes on from NC_142539.1 coordinate 15,052,384, forward strand.
TGAAATCTAATGCTGTAAAATTCAACTCTTAGTTGCACTAGTTTAGTATTTGGGCAGCATAACAACAACAAAAGTTATTACACTATAAAGTCAATTGAGAGTTGCAAACATTAAAAAGGTGAAATATTTATTATCTTTACACTTTTGACTCTTTAGAATGGTGGCTCGAGATTTTTTTTTTCTATATGTATTATTAATTTAAGAAAATTGAACTTTTTTAAATTTGAAATTTTCTTGATGGCCTTATATTTAAAAGTTGTGAATGAGGGGCAAAACTATAAATAATAAACGTGTAATCAGAGTAAAATGAGTACTAGCAATATGATTTTCCATATTAAGATAGAAACCTTAATTCAAGATGGCTTGAAAAATTAAGTTAAAATCAATAATATGAGTAAATTGGGATGATATTAGTACTACTACTACTACTACTACTAGTCTACTACTACTACTACTACTACCAATAATAATAATAATAATAATAATAATAATAATAATAATAATAATAATAATATATTAATATATTGCACGATCGCCGCTCATCCTCCTCTCGTACAATTTAGCTCGCTCGTAAAACTCAATAATCAAGTTATTTGTTTTCTCGGATAATAGTCACGCAATGTATATATATCCATAATTTCCATCGCGCGTGACATTAGCATAGGATGATATAGATTGTGCGACAAACTGAGGAATAAATTAAATCAATTTGCACCCATAGTTATGTCTAAGTTGTTACTTTTAAGGACGAGGATGGGGTTTGTTTTTACTTTTACAAATTAAATTTTCATATAATTTAGCTAGCTAGTAGAACCAATTTTCAATTAATGGTACAAGAAAATTAATTATTATAAGAAAAAAAAAATGAAAGGGAAAAGAAAGAAAAAAAGAAATATTGATTTGGTGGCTAAATTTTATTCACATACTTCGCCACCAAATGCTAACAAGGGTAATTAATTATAGTGGACTGTCACTTTTTTCAATAACGTACCAAGCCAGAATAATTATCAATTAATTTCCCATTAAAGTATTGCTATGTGTCTAATGAGTGGCATACGACAATTTATTATAAACTATGATGCATGGAAACTTCTATAAAATCGTGTTTCTATATTCTTGAAATGTTTCGGAAACTGAAACGCCATGGACAACAGTCATGAAATGTTCCGGCGCTGTTTTTGTAAATATTTAAAAGTTTTGAGGACGTTTCTGGTAATACTAACAGAATGGAAAAACGTTTGCACCAAAAAAAAATCCAAAATCAGTTTTAAATAAAGACTCGGAATCGCCTGCGCTTAATTTTTTTAAATCTTATGTCTCTTTTTACTAGTGGTGTTTTAATATTTTTTTTAAATGATAATTCCATACTAAAATAAATTGATATGTCTTGAAAATGTAATTTGTGGAATGATAATTCGGAATGGAACTTGTATATTATATGGGATTTGCAAGGTTGTAAAAGCAGGAATCGGGTCCAAGGCGGTTGGTTAGGCACATTCTCACAATTAATCGACCCAACGGTGATTAATCTGCGATAAATCGATTTTACCAAATTTAATATAATACATTTTTAAATATTATTTGTAGATACTCAAAATATATATACAAATATATTTAAACATAATTATATCCCATCATTTATATATCATGATCATATAATAATAAGATCACAATCAGGCCCTGCCCTAGGCTATAGGCAATTAGGCTTTTGCCTAGGGCCCCCAACTTATATGTATTATAATTAGGGCCCCAAAAATTATGTTTACTATAATTAGGGCCCTCAAATACAAAATAAAATTTATATTTTCTTATTTAAATAAAAAAAATTTAATATATATAGCATGAATTTTGTATAAATATAATATAAGAATTACTAATCTTACTACGTGTATTTAAACTAAAATAAAAATATCCAAAATATTTAATTTTATATTAAAAAAATAATGTAAAGGGTCCTAAATTTATTTTTTTGCCTAGGACCCCATATGGCCTTGAGCCGGCACTGATCATAATCGAATAAAAAATCTTACAATATACATATAAAACGAAAATCTTCCGCATTCAAAATTATACTTGAACATTGCAAGCCTATGTCATTAGGTACTTTAAAATTAAGAATTAACATAAATAATCTCATTTTTTTTAACTTCCCAACTTTTTTTTTGGGAAAAAAACGAGTTTTGAGCGATTTTTCCAATCAAAGTTTGACATGCCTCCAAGGTTTGATCGTCTCAATTCCTCTCTAGCCACCTCATATCCAAAACTCAAAATTTCAAACATTTGCACCAAAATCGTGAAGGTATTGGAGCGCCTCTACCTCGGGGACCACTTAATTAGTTGTCTCGGCCGATTTTTAAAACACTAGCAGTTTGTAGATACAAATATATAATTGAAGATAAGTATATAAGTTAAATGTTATTAACATTTTTTAGAGATTATGGATGTACCCATGTACTTTTAATATTTACACATTTATCCAACTTTTTGAAAAATGGGGTTTTCCCATTTTTTTTTTTCATTTCGTCGTGTCTGCGTTCCTGTATCCGTGCTACGTAGATTATAAATAGGCAATGCGGTCCAATTGTTCTCCCCTTACATCAAAGCCAACAACTGATTAGGTTAGGCAAACTATGGTTGTAAATTTGTAATTTGTCATGTATTTAAAAACCAACTTAATGAACGCATAAATATTTTTTATGAACACATATATTTGTTTATATATGTGCAAATTATGAACTCTTGAAAATTTAAAGTAGTGATTGTACAAATCATTAAACGTTGGTGGTGTCAAATCATTTATAAAGGACTCTTTTGAAAACAATTTTTTTTTCTCAGAAAAATGAAGCTTTTTTATTTGCTAATATGTAATAATTAATTAGATCATAGATATCAAAGGTAAGTAAAAATAAAAATAAATAAATAAAACCATGAAACCTAATATTATTATTACTGACAAACAAATATGAAGAAATGTAATAAAAAAAAAATATTTGCATTATTTCAATGCAAAGCTAGTTCTTAGCATATGTTTGGCCCTATAAAAGAAATAATTATTTTTTTACCATAAACTTTAATTATTAACAAGACAAGACCAAATGTTTTTTATTTATTGCATTGTATACCAAACATGCCTATAAATAAGGTTGCACATTTCACACAAGATTCATCAAGTTCATTTGTTTTCAAGTATTACTACTTTAAAATGGCATATTTTACTTCTAAAGAACTCGCTTTCATATTCGGCATTATCGGTACTTATAGCAAGTTTTCTTCGAATTTTGGTACTTATAGCTAGCAAGTTTTTGATTTATTTTCTACATCGATCTAATTTTCTTATTTATTTTTAATGTTGCACCAGGTAATATAATATCTTTCCTGGTATTTTTGGCACCAGTGTAAGCCCCACTTCGATAAATCTTGAAAGTATATTTAGTTCAAAATTGTCGATAAATTTAAAATTCCAACCGAACCCTAATTCTTCGCGCGTCATATGAGTGTAGGCCAACGTTTTATACAATATGGAAGAAGAAATCGTCGAAAGGCTTCCAGTCTATACCGTATTCGGTTGCATTTTTCAGTGCTTCGTTGTTGTTATACTACGGTTTTCTCAAGACAAACGCTTACATGATCGTTAGCATCAACGGTATCGGATGTGTCATTGAGGCTATTTACCTCGTAATCTACCTAATATATGCACCCAATAAGGCGAAAGTACGAAAATATTATATATACACATTTATATATATAACTTTTTTATTTTTGCAATAATTTTATTTATTTTGCAGATTTTCACGATGAAATTGATTATCGTATTTAACGTCGGAGGTTTAGGGTTAATCACCGGAGTTTCTTTAGTAGCATTTAAAGGTTCGAAAAGGGTTTCTTTTGTAGGATGGGTGTGTGCTATTTTCACCATAGCTGTTTTTGCAGCTCCTCTAAGCATCATGGTAAAATTTCATTATTAATCCTTTATTATTAACCCAATATTTCTATTTAATTTCTTTAAATTGTTTTTTATATAAATATTTTTTAGCACAAATTTCTTAGTTTTACATTGTAAATATGTATATATTTAAGGTTTTTTTTTCTTTCTCAATAATATAAGAAAAATAAGTTGTTTGTGGATTAAATGTTATTATGTAACACGAAATAGAAACATGAATATATTCGACTATTAACGATGTTTATTCAACTTTTTTTTAATTATTTTAACATGCATGCAATTAATTTTTTCGATTTTTTGTATTTTTTTTTGTTTTTGCAGAGACGGGTCGTGAGGACAAAAAGCGTAGAGTACATGCCATTCACACTATCGTTCTTCCTCACCCTTTGTGCCACTACGTGGTTCTTCTACGGATTCTTCGTTAGGGACTACTACATCGCAGTAAGTATATATCGAATAAATTGCTACGTAAATTCTTATATTATAGTTCTCAACATTACAAATAATTAATAAAATTTTATTATTTTTTATTGGTTTAATTAAATTTGATTCAGCTGCCAAATGTTCTCGGGTTTTTATTCGGAATTGCTCAAATGATCTTATACTTAATCTACAAAAATGCAAAGAAGGTCGACGAAACGAAGCTAGAGCCGCCAAACAAGGACATCGAAAAGAATACGAGCAGTATCGAGGAAGATGCCATCGAACCTGAAAGTCCTTCGAAATGATTTTAAGGAGCAAGAGAATTAAAATAAATTAAATATATATATATAATCCCTAAGTATTTAAAAGTTAATAAAATAGCATGCAGTACGTAGAGGCAAACACGTACGGTATTATGTACGTAGTTGGTAGCTGGCTTGGTTTTGTTGTAATATTGGTAATGAAATAAAGCTCACTAGGTAGTGAGATCATGAGTGTACGAGGGAATGTATAGATATATTAAATTGTATGTATACGATTGTGGGTAAATTAGTTATATATAGCATATGAATTAAGATTGATTGACACCTAATCACTAATAAATGAATTTACTGTAAAATGAAATGAAAAACTGAACAAATGAACCTAAATTATACTCTATTTGAATTAGGGATGTGATAAATGTCGTTCGAACTTTAATAATACCGTTACGATTTCAAACGTGATTTTGATCATTTTTAATTCAAAATTTTGCAAAACCCGGAAAATAGAATTTGTAGTATTCTGAGTTAGTTTTCCAATCCAACTTGAATCACCAAAATTGGATGTCGGACGAGAAAGATATACATGAATCAATGGATATTGCCCACAAAATTGATGTATTGAGGTATCTAAAATTCAAAATGTCACTCATTCATGCATAACTTTGTCACACGGCATCCAATCTAGCGGATTTAAGTTGGATTAGAAAGCTAACCCAAAAAGGCCTACAGTTTTCGTGTTTCGAATTTTGCCAAAATCAAAATAGAAATATGTCAAAATCAGGTTCGAAGTCAAAACGGCATTAGTAAAATTGAAACGACATTTAACATTTCAGTTTTAATTAAAGGTATATTTGTATTTTCACATATTACGCCAAGTAAATTATTGTAATATTTGGTCTTTAATTTAGTAAGTCTTGTAACTAAATAGAAAAATGGTATTTCAAATAGTCGCGGCCCACGAGAGAAACTAGTGAAAATGATACTTTGATCAAATTCAACAACAAACTGAAATTCATGCCTAATTGTGTGTTTATGTTTGGATTAATTGATGGACGTTCTCGGAAATATTTTGAACTAACTAACAAGGAGATTACATTTTTGGTTAATTATACACTCGGGTTTTTTTTTTTCCCCGAAATTTTACATATCCTCCTCGCCCATTTGATTGTTTGCTTGCCCTTCCCGATCGCAATAAATCCATTTTAGCAACGTAAAATCCGCACCTTATCAAAAGAAAATTTGGAGGCAAATCTGAAAGAAATTGCAATCCATATCGGTCGCAATTTTTGTCTGGAGAAATTATTTGAATTATCGTGCAGAGAATTTGGTCGCGACGATGTCGTTAATTTTGTTTTCGTATATTTGTTGGGCAGAGAGTTTTAGCAGGGTTAATTTTCTATAACTAATTATTTATTTGAAAGGCAATTTTAATTTGGTGGGGGGGGGGGGGGGGGGGGTAATATATATTTTATTTGGTGGGTTTTTATTATTTTTATAACCACTCAATTTGGAGGGGCCAAAAGTGGATTTGGTTAACAAGTAAAGCCTAATAATATTGACTTTAATGCCAATAACCACGAATTTATTACTTTATTCCATTTATCAAATAATTCATCAACATTTGTTTATTTTCCAATTCCAAAACAATTTTAAATTTCAATTTTGGCCCCAATATAGACACAAAGTAGTGTTCGTTAAATGACATAGGGGACCAAATGTGCTTAACATTGAACCTTAGAGGTAAAATTTGTTCACTTTGAAATAAAAGGGACCAAAAGTGAAATCGCGTAAAATATGAGGGACTAAAAGTGTAATTCTCCATACTCCACTTGAAAGATGAAAGTCAATTTTCGTTCCTCTTACAATCATTATTCATTTGTTCAAGAATGAACAAAAGCCAGAAATAAACTAAATAGTTAAATGTATAAATTGAAAGAAATAAAATATATATTATATTCTTGAAAATGATGGATAAAGGATGAGTTGGCAAATGTTAGGAAAACTGGTAACTACATTTGACTAAATCAAAAACCTGAGAAGATGTTATCATTGTTTATTTGACTTAAGAAATAGAAGAAATAACCAAGCAAGTTATACATTGCTTTAATTTACATTATTATTATAATTAACAATTATTATGGTTTTTACTAACTAATTTTTTATTATATATTATTAATAGTGTTTTGTTCAAAATGTTCAATTAATTAGATAAACTTCATCATAGTAAGCATGAAGCCGCCCATGGTTCTAATTTAATTCTATTGACATTTCTTGAAGAAGAAGAAAAGTATATCCATTAAAATTTCACTCTTGTCATTAATTAAAGTTAAATCATTATGAAATATTATCTTATAACATCATTTAAATTCTAAAGTATCTTATGAGATTTAAATTCATAATATTTTTTGAAAAAGAAAAAACTAAGTACCCCTCCAATATTATGACATCATATATCTATTGTGTATTACAATTTATAATAGTTAAATTTTTATAAATTAATAGAGTCTGGACGAGCAAGATTCTATTAATATAATTTAATAGGTTCTTACGGAGTTGGGACCAGAAGAAATTAAACTATTATTTAAGCGAGGTTATTAATTTATCGATGTTCTATTGTATATGTTTTTGTTCTTTTAAGAGATCGAACCCCCAGTCATTCGAAGTGCATGATGCACTGTACTGTACTGCTATAACTTGCAAATCATACGAAAGAAGATTTAAATTACGGTAATCAATTTCGATCTAAAAAGTACTGTTGGCAAGGAAATTCGAACTCGTGTCAAATAACTCTGCACCGTTGTGGGGCAATTTGTATGTTTCTTTACATTTTCTATTATGATTTCTCCCAAGTCAAATAACGTGTGTTAGCTTCCAACTCCAATATGTTATAATTATCATATATATATTTATATTGTAAAAGTCTAAGTGTGGAAGAAAGACTTGATCAAATTATTCCCACCAAAACCATATAATAAAACCAATTACAAGTCTTTCAAATAATATAATTGATCTCATTTAATTTGCCCACTCCCAATTATACAATTACCCCAAATTGAAATCCATATATATTTATATCCCTCAAGAAAAAAGAAATTAGGTGAAGGAAAAAAAAATGGAAGGATTGATTCCGATGATGTACAAGTCTCTGAAGAAGAGCAAGACTCGCCGGAATTACGAATGCCTCTCTACCGGTGCTGCACAGGCTTACAACATATCGGATTTCTACGTTAGAGAAGGTGATCATTATGTTATCGCGGGGCCCGATAAGGTTTCGGGCCTCGGTGGGCCGCCCCACCACCGGAGGTACAACTCGGTGCATGTTGCCGGTGGTGGTGCCGCCAGGGGTTTCGAGGAGGAGGAGGAGGCTGCTAAGTCAAAGCAACTTGTGAGGTTTAGAAGCCACAGGATGTTCTCATGTGTCACCGGTGCATAAGTCCTCTTTGAATATTATTATTCTTTTTTTCTTTTTTTTATTTTTTTTTTTGTTTTTTTTTTTTTGTGTGGTGCTTATTTATTATGTCCATGTAAATAATAGGAGATACTTTGTTCTTGGAAATTAGTGAAAATTAGAGACACAAAAAAGAAAGTTTTTTGTTCTCTAATTGTGTAATGGATTCTATAAGTTCATAAAGCTAGCTAGCTAATAATTTGTTGTTTACGCTTTTCTCGTCAAATTTATGTTACACTCGAAAAATGTACATTCGGTGAAGATATATTATTGATATATTTACGTGTGCACTTGTCTTTGTGAATTTCATTGTCGTGATTTATGCGTATAATTTCGTTATGATTATTTTTATCCGATCTTTTCCCGTCACCGTGATAGTAGCTGCCATAACGCCCACTATATCTACCACCTCCATAGCCGCGCCCATAACCACCCCCACCGTATCCACCACAGACATTGCCACCGTCACCCACCATAGTCGCTGCCATGACCACCCTCAAGCCACTGCGACGGTGAGAGAGAGAGATAAAGAAAGCGAAAGAGAGAGGGAGAGAGAAGAAAGCGAGAGAGAGAGAGAGAAGACCAAAGAAGATTAAAGATAAATAAATTCGAGTGGGTGATACTTAAATATGTAGATTAGAAGATTTAGGTATAAAGGAAAGTTGGGGATAAAAAAATTAAAGATGCTGCACCTGGTGAAATACCCCGGGTATATCCTTATTATTCATAAACACACAAACACATACACACCCACATTGATGTGTGTAGATTAACGGAAAAAAATCATAGGTGTAACATTCACTTGGTGTAGCATAGAAATAATTGAGGATGGTATATTGTCTTAAACTGAGAATTCAATTAAAAAAATAGAATTTTGGATTGTTATTTAATTCAAATTCAGTTTGATTTTATTTGATGGGTTGATAATGTATTACCCCTATATTTAATTGCACATGACACAATTTAATTGACATTGATTTTATTATATTATTAATATATAGAAGGTGTTATTTGATTTGCTCAACACCTTCATCTCATCCTCATCTACTTAATTGGCCCAACTTTGACCAATTAACATAGTTGTTGGGTTGATCCATTCAATTTCAACAAATTCAAATTATTATTACCTTTTTTTTTTTTTTGAGATAATATAATTTGGCTTATCCAATATAAAAATTTCAAACAATTACTATCAAATCATCAGGAGACTGTCTGTATAATATGTATACAAGAAAATATAATGAGCAACTGAAATTCCAGAATCCATTTCCCTACCGTAACCACGACAAACGAAAAAACCCGGAAAAAAAAAAAGACACGGATTATACTCAATGCAGTACGAACGGCAAAAAAACGCATGTTTACAACACGATCAAGACAAAACCAAAGATATATCATTTTGCCAAATCAAATAAGACATGCTTCCTTTTCAATGTAGTTAATTTCAATGTCAATTGTTATGTACAAATTATTAAAAAAAAAAAAAAAAAAAAAATAGTGCAATAAAATTGATGAAATCAAGAAACAGGTGCAGCATATTAAAGGAACCAAAACCGAAAAAAGAAACTCGAAGAAAAAATGAAAAGCTATTACCTTTCTCTTGCAATTATTGTTCTTATAGTTGTTCAACCAGTCATCGTGTACGGCAAAGGAGATAGAAAAAAACGAGATCGACTTTGCAGCCAATGTAGAGCGTGCGATACGGATAAATGTCCGCCTAGTGACGTGTACCCACACATGACTGCGTTTGATAACACCCTTATTGCAGGGGCATTACAGTCCGATTACGTCAGTTCAAATGATAGAGGCGTTTATTCCGTGCCCGTTGTCGTAAATAATACTTACTTCGGATGGGAATCTACTTCCGGTTCGGCTTCTGGTTATCACAGGTAATTAAAATGACATTTTTACCCTTGCTAAAACGTTGGTTTTCATAAAACTACACGACCCTCGTCTCTAAGTTAGGTCTATTTGATCGTTGATTTGTTAAAAAGTGGAGATAAAAAAAAAATTCAATACTTGTTTATGCTTTTTTCTTTACAAAAATATTTTGAAGGGAGCAAAAATATAATTTGGTGAAATTGAGTTGGATTTTTAGTAAACTTTAAAGGGAGGACTTTGCAACATTTTTTCTCGTAAATGAGGGTCTATATGTAATTTTAACTAATCTCAGAGGACGGCAATGTAATTTACTCAAGGATAAAATCGGAATTTTCAAGAAAGTCAATGCTTAAACGGAGTTGATTACAATACAAATGAAAGTATAACTTTCCAAATTTGAGGTACTTAATTTTACGAGAAGTAGGTGTCATTAGCCCAATCCACACACACACCATGAATACACATCGATGAACTCATATAAACTTTCTTGATATGTATATATATGTGTGTGTGTATATATATATAAACAGATTCAGAAACTACATGGACAAATGCTCAGACGAGACATATCTTACGGTCGACAAACATGGAAACGTGAAGCTTAGAGCATTGGAAAAACTGAGAAATTTGGGAGACGCAGATTGGAAATCGATAAATCCACCAAAGAAATTAAATCATCGAGAATTTAGATTCTGGTTTTCACATAGTACAAGAAAATGTCTTACAGTTTTTGCGGACAAGACCGAGAAACGAACGCTCGGAGTTGCTGACTGTGCATTCGATGGCTCCAATCCTCTCCAGCTTTTCGCCTTTCGCTACCATTACCATAAAGCCTTCTGCTGTTGCGGAAAGTCCAACGAGTGATTTTACTATTCTGCCCTTTGCAATTTCCCAGTAAAAATGTACTCTAAACAAATATAAAACTCTGTTCTTGATAATTTTAATAAGAAGCTGTTTGCCATTTCGAATAGTTTTTTTTTTTTTTTAAAGAAAAATATTTACAAATACCAACACTAAGCCCATATTCTGGTGATTGTTTTTCGATGCTCGTTCGACTCCACAAATTTACCACTTTTTCAGCCATAGGGATCTGCAAGAAGGCGACTTATGATATTAATTATGACGAATTTAATTTAAATTAATTAAAATATCATTCAAAAGCAAAAAATAATAATTTATTACCTGAGGAAGTTCCGAAAAAGTTGATGGCTTTTCATAGAAAAAAAATTTAGAACTAGAAATAATATACTTCTCGACCACTTTCAGCAAAAACTATACTGCATAAATGTTGCGATTAAATGCTGATTTAAAGAGTAGGAATTGGTTCTTCGATGTGGTCGATTCCATTCAGACACGGGGGTTTGGCCGCTCCAAAATAAAAGAATGCCATTATCTTGGACAGCTCATCAGCTGTTCGGATTGCTGGAAAAATAAATAAATAAATTAGCAAAAAATAGAAAATAGCGTTCTCGTGGTAAAAATGGTTGACGGAACCATGCGGAATTTCACCTTTTTCACGGTATAATATTTTTCCCGCTTTAGTGAATATAAGCTCTGGGAATACAGACACTTGTAGTGCAGACACCAAATCGAGCTCTAGGTTTGCATCTATTGCATAACACTGTTCGCTAATGCCCGTCAGTAAAATATCGAAATTGAAGAAAAATATAATATTTATATATATATATCAAGAAAGAAGCTTTTACGTACTCTTGGTGATGGTAGCCTGCAGTTCCAAATGATATGGACAGCTTTCTCTAATTCGTCGCGAATCTTTTCGTTTTCTTTTGGTCTGAGATATTCGAATACTTATTACGAACGTAGAAAATGTAAATCATAAAACCTCGTTTACACAACTTAATTATGCTAATTTGGTTAAAAAAATCGAACAGGAGTTTGAGCATTAGGGCTTATGATTAAGTTCATCCTTGATGCTAACTAATTAAACTTATGGCATAATCCAATTTTTCAATAATCCGAAATTTTTTAAATGCCGATGAACTACAATACTATTCATAAGTAAAAGAAGTTGAAAAATTAGTTACCTTTTGTAACGGTTATGAACGAAAACAACCAACGGGCTAAAATCCTTAAAAATCGCCTCCTCCCATTCGGTACTAGTAATATCTTTAATCGGTTGAATATAATCGTCGTCTTGCCATACTACTTCATTCTCACTATCGTAACCCTCGTCGTCTTCTTTCTTAACATTCTTTATACTAATCTTATTAAAAAATTGACCCAAATTAAAGCCCCACCCGTCGGCATCTTCCGGCCAATCGGGATCCTCCTCGTCAACAACAAGCGGATATTGAGCTAAAAGATTCTGCATTTTTTTCCTCTTCTCAACAAGGTCAATCTCTTCTTCAATATCCGGAGCTTTACCAATCACTTCTCTAATCTTCCTTCTCCACTCTTTTCTCTCTTCGGGATTCATTAAAAACGGGTCCTCGTTTATATTCCCATTCCCACTCGACTTTTCTTCTTCTTCGTCGTCGTCGTCGTCGTCTTCATCTCCATCTCCGCTACCTAGCTTTAGTAATTCTTCGATTTTGGAAATATTTATTCGGCTTTTCCTTGTGCCGACACCCTGTTTCACAGTTTTCAAGAACGACATAGAACTTATCGTAAACTTTTTATTTAAAAATAATCAAGAACCGAAATGAAGTGACGAAAAGTACCGATAGAGGTAGTCGGTTTACGGGTTTCGGTCGAGTGAAGTTCAAAGGCCAACAAAGAGAAATGGGTCTTATGAGACATTTGTTATTCAGAGGAGTGAATAAAAATTGAATCTTTAGCTCCATTCCCTGAGCAGCCATTCAAGAATGCAATTTTTTGTGCCCTAATTTTTGTACCATTACAACATATAGTTAAGCGAATGAAACCCCATCAAGCAAAAAAACAAGAGTCATATATAAAAGCAAGCAAAAACAAGTGTTACCTTCAAAATCATGACAAGAAACAAAGAAATCCATTACATAACAGTTTGAATTAAATCGTGGCAAGAAATCAACGAAACCCATCTCGGAATTAAACAGAAAAAAACAAAAAAAAAAAAAAACAGATAAAAAAAGAAGAATCGGTGTACATACGGAGAGGGGAATTTGAGTGGTGCTTTAGCTCTTTCCTCTGCTTCTTGATATTCTGAATTTGACGAGTTAATAATAATAAAGAAAGTGGAAATGGTTTTAGAGAGGTTTTTGATAAGAGTGATAGTGTGATGTTTCTAGTTATTTTATTTTTGGTTAAATGACGAAAAAACCCCTGAATTTAGGCTAAACAATGAAAAACACCCCATCTATTCGTAATTACCAAAAAAAAACCCTAAGATTTGTTTTCGTATTACACCAACCCTTTTACAGTACACAAGCCCTCTCGGGGACTTTCTTAAAGAGGAACTCATCCATTTAATAGACTGTACACATTTTTTTGTTAAAAAACTCGGTCAACAGCTAATCAGAGGGAGATTTTGGTTATTACGGATAGGTAGGGGTGTTTTTTGTTATTTAGCCTAAGTTCAGGGAGGGGGGGGTGGTTTCGTAGTTTACCCTTTATTTTTTCTTCGGAAAATTACGGCCATCCTAACGAAAGTTCAAATTATGGAAAAAAAAATCATTTCTATTTTGGGTAATTACAACCACCATCAACTGTGGATTTTCTTACACGCCCACTCTTGCAGTGTCAAATTTAACGGAATATTCTAGATTATATAGAATATTCTCTAGTTTTTACCCGTTTTACCTCATTCGAGCTCCACATTTTGAAGCAAGATGATCATAAGATGTGTCTCTTGCGTATAAATATTAGATTGTGGTGCATCAGAAACCGCATTTTTGTATAAAACGAGTACAAACTACAACATAGATAACATTTCATGGAATTTAGAAGATTATTCACAAGGGTGGACGTGTAATAAAATTCATAATTGAAAGGTAATTGTAATTACTTCATACAACTTCAAATCTCATATCATTTCTCTAAACACCCTAATTCTAAGTTCTAACTAAAAATCATACAACTCCACTTTTATATCTACACTCATTGCATTTAATTTTATCAAAATTTGATTCAATTCATTAGCATTTTTAATTTTTAGACTTAAATTAGGGATTAATCATAGTAATACAAAATTTGTCCATTTATATATAAGCTTACGTCTTATAGACTATACAGTAAAGAGGAGTTGGTGTGGATTTTGTTGAATCGAAGCACAAAATTTGGTCGAAAAAAAAATCGCCCTAAGAAGGTTCACATCCCCATAACAACGTGTGTCTATAATCGGCATAAGTTTGTTGTCGTTGTTATGAGCAAGGCGCAAGTTTGTCGTCTTATAATTCAAGATTCAAATTTGCGTAAAAGAAAAAAAAACATATCACACAATTTAATAACGAAAATAGAACCTTAATTGGCATGATTCTTGGGTAAAATATGCGTGACTGTTTGCAAATTGAAGGTGAAAAACGACCTCGTATATTTCACCAAATGTAACATCGACGAGGCCTCTCTGTTGAATATATCGTCTTTGAAATATAATTAAAAGGTACAACATACATTAGTACCAACTGACCTGCAAAACATGCCCTAATCACTACCCAAATGCTAAACTTACCATGTCAATTAAAGTTTGTTCATTATATCTACAATGGAAACATACTTCCAAAAAAAAAAAAAAAAAAAAAGGGCAAACCTTGATGTACAAGAAGAATTCTCGAAGCCGTTAATCGAAATTCATTGGATCATCGTTGTATAAATACGGAAGAAGCCAACTGAAAAAACCAACCTTAGTTTTTCCTTTCAGTCTTTGATTCGAATACTCCACCAAAATATTCCAAAGCTCGCCCACAGTCCATTCGTGTAATATAATCCACTGTACTACCTCTTGAAGCTTCTGTAACGCCTCCAAATTAAATGTATAATATAAAACGAAAGGCCTTAGTCCTTGAGAAGCGGCCAGCCATTGGATCACAGCTTTAACTTGAGGATCTCCCCCAAACGCACCACACCCCCAATTACCCGTCACAACACCAATCGCAATATCGTTTCCGATTTCATTAATTGCCATTTTATTTTGTCGGCTTTTGTTAGTATCAAGAAAGCCACAAAAGGCCTTGTTAGTTTCACGAAGGAGGAATTCGAGTTTGTATTGTCTTTTTCCAGGGTTGCAAAGAGCATCGATTGCAATTATCCTTGTCTTACGCCTTCCCATTGTATCGAAGCTCTTTTTGTCCGCATAGTCTCCGCAAAAACGGAATGACTTGGAATAGCCTGTGTAGTTTGAGAACCTTTCTGCACCGATTATCTCGATAGCCTCGTTATCAGCCATTGAAGGCAAGAAAAGCATGCCGATGATTAATTCTGGATTGATCATGAAACGGATTTCTTCTTGTACACAGCCTCGGCTTAGAGCACCGCCCCCGAGATATTTGTTCGCGAAATCTACTTCGAGGGCTTCGGTTAAGTGATCTTCAATTAAGCCAGAAGTGCAAACCTACCATAGAGTTTTAAATAAAAGCCATTATTGAATGAATTAATCATTTAGAAGCCATTTGCAGAAAGCAGTGTAACAGGTTAGTTTCTCGTTCATTACCTCGAACTTGCAAAGAGAAAGGGTTGAGTTGCTCCAGAAATCAGCTTCTGGGTAAACTATGCAAGATGGACTATTCTTTAAAGGGAGAACTTTACGCTCAAACGAGACATTACCCACATGCATATCCGAGGATATCTTCTCAAAGTAATGGATGATGCACTTTATTTTATTTTCTTGACTCACATCGTAGTACTCATATAGACATCTGCGAATAGAAAAGAGACATGGCTCAACACCCGTGCCTCAGAAATCTCATATGATAAAGACTTGAACGAGGAAAAACAGAAATTGCTGTCTGTTTATTATACAATAAATCTACCCTTTTATATTAGCTTCGAAATCAATAGTTTATTATACATAGTAATCGAGTAAGTTCTTCCAGGGTTATTATACACATTTCTTCCCGTCAATTCAGAGTATAACCTTGGTCTAGAGTCTATCGAATCTGTTAACCCAAGCTATATGGTTAATTCGAAGCAGACTGCAGTTATTTTGTTAAATTACTACGTTCTCAAATATGTAAATGAAAATCACGGAAGCAACCAAAAAATAAAAGAAGCATATACATATCGGAAATATAATTGATGGACGAAAACATACAGAAATAAATTATCAAAGTTGATAGGCGGAAGATGTTTGGCGCCTCTATTAGTGGTTGGGAACAAGCAAAAAAGAGCACAAACCAGAAGGGCAGCAATCAATTCCTGAAATAAGCATAAAACCTCAAACTCAGAGATTGTGGTTTGGTGCAGCCATAGTGCTAATATGGTAATAAGAAAAAATATGCAATTTGATGCAGACTTAGACACCTAAAATTCTAGAAAATAAGGCTGAAGTGGCTCGTGTTTTTCATTTTAAAATATGATCCAGAAGCAAATGCATCCTGCTTTACAAAGAAACGGATTACTAAGATCAATTGCTGCAAAGTGCTATGGCTTAAACAACTCTTAACAACAGAGAAACTTGCACCTATGATCTACTATCCTTCCTTTTAATAAGAAAAAGAAACGAGAACTCTTAACAAGTTCGTCACTTGTGAAATCAACCAAAATTAAATATCCACCAGCCTTGCAACATCGCTAAATCACCTTTTCATAAAATTACAATTTGACCCACCTAACATCATTTAAAGAGGATAGGGAAAGCCAAAATTCAATTCTCAAAATTTCCACCGAAAAATGAATAAAATTCAGATGCACTTTGGTTATTCTTAATTAGGCGATGAGATTTGTATTGAAATTTAAATTCCAAAATGATCTGAAATTAATCACAATATATAACCCAAAATGAGATAGTTAAGACTTGAAGAATCATTCATTACACACGACACATTTGCAAGCTTACCTGGCTAAGAAAGACGATGCCCGACTGTTGTGATTCGAATAATCTAAGACCAGTGTCCGTTTCGTTGAAAACTCCGGCGTTCTGATAATGCGTCTCCAACAAAACTGGCAACCTCAACAGTAGATCAGCGAGTTTCGGAACCACTTCTGTAAACCATTTCACAGCATCATCCTTGTTCATCAACTAGAGTAAAAAAATAACAAAAAAAAAAAAAAAAACTCTCAACAATCCATTCTGCACACTTTTCTTCAGTCAATAAATAGCAAGAAAATACACGAATCAATGAATTGTTCGCCCTAATTTCATGCCCAAACCTCCCATCAAAGATAGAGGCAATCTTAACTGTTAGTACTAAAACGAAAGGAAATAAATTGAATAAAATTGAATTTTTAGTTCAGGAAGAAAGAGAAATATGTGGTCTACTTACATCGTCGAAGAAGAGGGAGAATCCGAGGGAGGCGGAGAGATTAAGAGAGGAAAACCCTAGAGAATTGCGTAGGTCGTCAATGGCGAGGGCGAAGAGTTGACCGGAGTTGACATTGCTGTGAATCGGACCATTGGAGAGGGATTTGAGAGCTTCCAGCACCGACGGCGGCCAGAACACGGCGGAGGATCGGAGGATTAGCGGCAAAAACGGCAGAATTGATCGGAAATCGCTCCTACTCTCCATTGGTTCCGTAGCTTGAAAGAAACTGAGATTCTACAGAAATCAATTTGATTAAATCAATTTAATAACATGTAATTAAGTTAAACTAATCACTGATTTTAATTTTAATTTTATTTTTTAATTTTTGAATATTATAATTATTTTCCATAAATATTTACAGGATGAGGTCTGTGCAAATTCAAACTTAATACTCACACTGTTGTTACTCACTCTCTCTCTCTCTCTTCTTTCTCTCTCTACAAATCATCGTTTCAAACCCCCCAAAAAAACCCCACCAACTCCCCAATTTGCAGAGAAAAATAAGAAACTTCGATTTCATTTTCTGCATTTATTTGCTGATTTAGAGAGAAAAAAATGGCTGCTTTTGTTGGAAATTGTGCTATCGTTTCTCCAACTTCACGCCTTAATCCCGCAAATCTTCAACCATCTCGCATCGTTTCTTCACCTTACCACTCATGGAGTAACTGCAAATCCACTAATTTAACGGCGTCTATTTCTTCTTCACTCACCACTTCTCCCCTTCACCAAGGTTTTTTTCTTTTTGTTTTTTTTCCCTTGTTTTTTGGGGCTCCGGTTTTATTTATTTATTTATGTAGAAAAAATCATTACTTGCGAATAATTAATTGTGAATGGGCTTTTTTTTTAATTTCAATTGATTTGTGTTTGTATGTGTTGCTTTTGATGGGTGAAGCATTGTTGTACATTTTCTTTTACAGGGTTTGGATTTGGAATTGAGAAGCAGAAGAGGAATGATTGCTTACCGCCAGCATTGGCTGTTCGACAGTTGACCGGCTCGCTGACCTCAGCCGAGGGCCTCCGATTTGCTATTGTCCGTAATGTTGCCTTGTTCGAATTTTGGCTGTCTTTATTATTTATTTATTATCTTTGATTTTTTCGATTACTGTTGAATCTAAAGACCGCTTACAATCTGCTACAATTACTACATTTGAGCAACTGTCCACGAATTTGTTTATGTTCGACATAATTTTTGGATTCCCGTTTTGCCATTGTTACTACTGTTTGTTTCTCTGCTTCGGTTTTTTATTTGGGCTGAGGATTTTTTTCTTCTTCTTTTTTTTTTTATTTATTGGAATTTGAATGTGTTGTTTGTAATGGTTCAATTATAACGAATCTATTTCGGTATAAAGGTTGTGGCACGCTTCAACGAGATAATTACGAGACCGCTTATGGATGGAGCTTTGGACACTTTCAAGAAATACTCTGTTAAAGAAGAAGACATTGATGTTAGTAAAACCGACTGCCTATAATGTTTTCATTTTATGATTTTATTACTGCCCATGCATCTAAGTATCGTATGTCTTATGCTAAAAACGAACATTGGATTAGTAGTTTGAATGTTAATGCATCATTTCATTAATGCTATTTGTCTCCTTTTTGGGTAGTTTAGTGTCATGTGCTAATTTTTGTTTCCGTTTACTACTTTTATCAATAATCATAAAACTTGTCTTTGCCACATTTTTATAAACTTCCAAATGCATGAAGAACTAATTTATTCAATGAATTTATGGCCCGATTTCCCACTCAGAAAAGGAAATTATTATTTACGTGGTAATGGTGCGTTTTGGTAAAGAAAAAGGCAGTGAAGAATTTCAAACAAGATCATAAATTTGTCATTTTGGTTAAATGGATAGTGTCGAAATTTATTTTTCTTGTGTATTCATTTTGCACATAAATGATATTTAATTTGCTTGGATGAATAGGTTCTCTGGGTTCCTGGTAGCTTTGAGATTGGTATTGTTGCAGAGAAACTCGGGAAATCACGAAAATACCAAGCAATTGTGTGCATTGGAGCTGTTGTAAGTTTTCTCTCTCTTCATATTTATAAATAGTTTCAAGTTTCATCTTTGTTTTGTTCTTTTACGTGCGAATTTTTCGTCCTGTTATTTTTTGCAAACTACTTATATTGTTATATAATTATTTATCGATTTCTCTTTTTTTAACCCTTTTCTGGCCAGTAGATTAGAGGTGATACAACCCATTATGATGCTGTGGCTAATTCAGCTGCTTCTGGAGTACTATCGGCTGGTCTAAGTTCAGGTTAAATTGTTTACTACCGAATGAATTTACTAATGCATTATAAGAATGAATCATTGCATTTCTATGAGTTTACGTTTCAGCTTATTGTATTTAAACATCGTACAAATTATGACATGTTTTTCTTTTGTTCATCTAAGAAAAACTTGTTCGGATAAATTGTCTAATCCAGATAACGTAACAGCAAGATTAAAACCATGCTCCTTAAATTCATGTTGCTTTCTTACATTATGTTGAGTAACCTTCTATTACTTTGTTTACTCTTTGATTAAGACGTAAGAAACGATGAATAACCTAACAAACAGATAATTATTTACATTACCTTGTTTCTTGAACTTTGCAGTATTATAAAAAACCGACGTATTAATTGAATTTGGATTGGTATTAATTAGCACCAGCAAAAACACATCGGTTTCTCAGATTTCGTAAAGATCTTCTTAGGTCGTCTTGTCATTCCAACATTTTTTTATTGATTATTTTGACTAAAAACCGATGGACCTTCCTACAATGAGTTGCAGGTGTTCCTTGCATATTTGGTGTATTGACGTGCGATAACATGGAGCAGGTAATTAACTAGAATATAACAATTGATTATTTGTATATACTGCTTGGATTTATCCCTCCCTTGATTTTGTTAAAATTGTTATCTTCTTATATTCTTGCTGAACGAGATTTCTCTAAAAAATTACATAATGATTGATGGTTGCAGGCTTTAAATCGAGCCGGTGGTAAGTCGGGAAACAAAGGTGCTGAGGCGGCTTTGACAGCTGTAAGTTGACTCTTGACTTTTTTGGGTTGAAATATTTAGCTTTTAGTTTCACTTTGCACTTCAAAAATATTTTCTTTTTTTGATCGAAAATCTTTTTGTTTATGTAAATGTAATAGTTATTCAACCCTGTAAAAGGTTGTTTTTGTCAGCGAAGTTATGTCGAGTTTATTTCTGCTCTAATACTTGATTTTGTTGGTTCCATTTGGTATATAGATTGAGATGGCATCTCTATTTGAGCATCACTTGAAGAATTGATTTCGGTGGACTAGATGCGCTTCTTCCGGAAGCAACCGGAAGGTCTCGTTACTACACGAGCACCTTGATGATTTACGACCTTTTTGCCCTTGCTCGGATTCTTTTGTTTTGATAATAAAAGCCTAAACTGTAACTTTATTTTAGCAACCAAATTTTTACCTTGTTACTCTTTTCTTTTGGTTTTGATGTGCAATTACTCTTATATCCCTACCTTCTTCAATTATTACGGGTTAACTTTATCAAGTGTTTGTTTTGTCTGATGCCGTTTGGAGTCTATTCAAAACATTATCAAGCATTTGCCTATCACTGTCTTGTAACTTAACTGACCGAATCGATGAAAGGGACCAAACTATAAAATCATTAAAAAACATTAGGGACCAAGAGGGTGTTTGGCTAAGCTTAATTTAAACAGTTGATAAGTTCTTGCGTCTGATAAGATGTTTTAAGAGCTGATAAGCTGTTACATTTTATTTTTAGGATTAATTTTTAGAGTGTTTGAATAATAAGCTTATTTTCTATTTTTACTCATTATAAGAGTAACTCCAATGGGGTTATCAAATAGAGTATTCAAACATTTAACTCCCATTTAAATACATAAAAATAGAAATCTTTAACTCCAATGGAGTTATCAAATGAGGTTTCCATTTTGATAATTCATTTTTTGGGTTGTAAAAATACTTGCTGGAAATTGAGTTATAAAAAATGTAACATCCTAATCATTCAATCAGAAGTTGACACGTGGCAATTACAAATAAAACCACCAATAAACTTCCAATTGATAATTAATTTGATAACCATGGTTAGAGTAGATGAATTTTAAATCAATATTAAAATAATTCTCAAATATCAAATGAGTATTTGATAACTCAATTTTGATATCTAGCATTGGAGTTGCTCTAAGATCTTAAATAAAAAAAGTGGGGTAGAGGTATTTTTTTAAAACGATCTTATTTGCTCACCAACAGATTAAATTGGAGTAAACTTAAGGGGAGAAAAATGTATTTTTACAAATATACCAACATATATGGCACCCTAAATTCAAATTCCTCATCACACACTATATATATAGAGGATTTTCGTTCCGCCCCCACCGTGCCGCGTTTAACAACTCTCTTCTTCTCTCTACAATGTACGGACACCCGGGGCTCTTCCGACCCGCCGGCGGCGGTTGTGGTGTACCGCAGCCGCCACAACATCAACAAATTCATCTGAACCCTAATTTATTCCCGAACCCCAATCTCTTCTTCCCCCAACAAACCCTCAATTTATGGCCTAACTTCAATCCCTTTCTGCAAAACCCTAACATATACCCACAGAATCAGCAGCTCTTCACCAACAGTAATTTCCCAATTCAACTGAATTACGACAACAACAACAACAATGTTCAAGCACCGCACCCTAATGTTAACAACAGCAGTAGCTGTAAATTTCCGCCACAGCACGTTAATTCGCAAAGGGAGATTGTTGATGAACTCGATAACGCGGTGATTAGGGCTCGGGCTGAGTTGCTCGGGTCGAATCAGAACGTTTCTTCCTGGAAAGTTTCGCAGGAGGCTTTGTTGATGGTAAAAGCGGAGTCTTGGGAGAGTTTGGGACTCAAAATGCAGCAAGTGCCTTCGCTTAAACACCTAATGATCATCGAAGGGAAGGTGCGCCGACTATACTTTTTTTTTTCTTTTTGGAGTTATGCAGCATTTATGTTGAAACTTTTTATGTGATATTCATGGAAAATTGTGAAGTTTTACTCTCTGTTTCCTTCGTTGAAAAATTTGGGTGTGGTATTCATGAAATGAAGACCTTTATTTGGAACGAATCAATGTAGAAAAAATCGGTACTTCTCGGGAGGGTTTTCGGATTTATGACATTCTTGGGGAAAAATACACTTTTTGTCTATCGTGTTTACGACTAAAACATTAAGAAATTACTTTTGGTCCCTCGATTTAACCACGTTACACGTTTGGTCCCCTACGTTAATTGGTTTTTAGTAATGAACGGATTCTGGCTAGAAAAGTACAGGAAAAAATACACTTATGGTCCTTCACGACTAAAACATCTTTGGTCCCTTTAGTTCTTAACAAACACTTTTAGTCCCTCGATGGTATTGACATAATTTGATGGAATGGGGCGCACATGCCCGTTACGTGTGCAATTCCGTTAGCCACTAATGTTTTATTGACGGAAGGTACCAACAATGTAAAATGTGGTAACTTAAGGGGCCAAATGTGTTTTTTGTGAACATGGGACCAAATGTGAATTAGTGGCAAACATAAGGGACGGCCCTCAGCCTCTAGACGGGCTCTTCAGTATGTGTTGCATACATTTCAATTTGTTTTTGGGAAAAATACTCTTTTCTTCCCTCAAGTTTACCTTGATTTAACATTTAGTCCCCTTGTTCACCAAAAACAGATTTAATCCCTCATGTTTCAACAATTTAACACTTTTTATTTGGTCATTTCCATCAATTTACCATTAGCCTGTCAGTTACTTTCTTTATCTCCTTTGTTTTCCATTTATGCTTTTCATTTTTCCTTTTTTCCTTTTTTTTTATTGCTTCTTTATATCCTTTGTTTTATCTTCTTCTTTTTTTAGTTTTTTTGATATTTTTTTTGTTTCCTTTTATTCTTTTTTTGTTTTTTTAATTATTTTTTGGTTTTTTTAAAATATGTTTCTTTATAGTATTTTTACATTAAACCTCCAAATTTATTATCTTTAAGTTCAATTTTTATATTTGTCTACCATCGTGAAAGAGACTATTTTGCAACTTTTAATTACCTATTTGTATTATTATTATTATCAATATTATTTTTATTATTTGTATTATTATTATTATCATTATTACATTTTATTATTATTTTTATTATTGTCAAATGTCAATGTTGTTGTTGTCATCTTTGGAATAGATGATGGTGGTGGTGGTGAATGGTTGGAAACGAGGTAGGGAGTGGGAGGGGGAGAGGCCGGGAGCCTCCGGACGATTCGAGATGCTTTTAGTGTCTTTGGAATATATAGCATATCGGTGCATTTAGCATCAGTGCAATAGTTGTAAACTAATTTGTTTGCCAACAATAAACCATTGAATGCTGAATTTTTGGTTCTCTTTTTTGTTGATCTTTCCAAGAGTACTAATACAGAGCATAAGTGTTACTAAATGCTCCTTCACGTTCATTGAATATCTAACATGTTTTAGTTTGGTTTTCTTTTGTCTTTTTCATTACTTTATCAAAGATCAATGCATTCATGCATTGCTTTGTTGAGGTAAGAAGAATTACTTCATTGTATGAAATGGAAGTGGCAATCTGTGAGAGCGAGGGCATTGAACAGTTTGAAGAGCTGGGATTGGGTCCCTTATTACAACACCCACTTGTTGTGCATTATTTTTCTGTGCCTTCTGATGTGACAGAAGTGTACAGGATAAGAAACGAAGAGATAATTTCTTACATACGTGAGTTTATTGATACTCACAAGAAAACAGAAATTAGAGTTGATACCTTTTTGGATTTTATTTGTGAGAAGCAATCTGTCAGTAGCAGGGAAAAGCTTTGTGTTCGTGTCCAGAACTTAGGGTATGTTACGTTTAATTTTATTTTTATATTTTTTCTCGGTGCAAAAGCTTCAATATTAATGTTTCTTGAAAAACCATCTTGCATATCCTCCTCGAGTATTTGCTGTTTTTATCATCAAATTTTTATCTTCATTTCATGATTTTGTTTTTTACGTCCTGTGTCCAGAGTATATATTAATCATATTAAAAAGGCGAAGCAATCAGAAGAAGATGTATTAGAAAAATGCTATGAGAAGATAAGAACGGAATCTGTTAAAAAGAGCCCGAAGGGCCTACTCATTTCCTCGCAGAAAAAAGAGACGGATGACGAGCTTACTATCAAGTCTTTCTCTTCTTTAAATACCCAATTTTGTGGCAAACACATAAGATTCGCTTCATCGAGTTCAGACGATGATAGTGAAGCTAATGAATATAATGAGAAGAATACAGAGAGAGAAAACTACAGTTTGCCACTTACAAATAGTAGACCCGTCAGTAAATGCCCCTATCCATCAGTAACGGAAGAAATTAAAAGACTGGGTTCCAAAAGGAAGAGGAAACACGAGAAGATGAGTTGCAGCGCTTCTTTGCCTCGCAAGAAAAAGAATAAAAGGAACGTGGTTGATGCGATTATCGAGCCAACAATCGAGCCATCAGTCGAGCCAACAATCGAGCCATCAGTCGAGCCAACAATCGAGCCAATAAGCTCTGGTACTAAGGAGATAGGTTGTCATCCTCTCTCCGATGAATCATTAAGGATGTTTGTTAAAACTTGGAAGGAAATATGCCAGGGAAGCAATGCAGACGAGGTAATATCTTGATTTCAGATATAGCTATGAAAACAGTTTGTGAAAGTGGAAATGCATGTGCTTTTTTCTTTGACTGATTGATATATGTTTGTTTTTGTTTTGGGTGAAGAAACTTTTTGCAGCGGTCAAATCACTGCTGGAAAATTGTCTTTCTACAAAAATTGAGGAACGGACCCCGACGGTGCTCAACATCTCAAATTGGCCACCTGTCGATTGGAAAACCGCCCCTGGTTTCAGTTCCACAAGTGCATCTGGTTTGAAAAAACCAAGAGAGGGTATTTTTGGCGACAAAAATATCGAACAATCTGATATATCTATTTCTGGAATCAGCACCGAATTCAATATTGAGGTTGATCCAAAGACAATTGCTATTGCTCAAGGATCAGTTTCACCCGATGCGGATATTTCCGAGACCCGGTCGAACAATTCTAGCACTTTTATTACAACAAATTGTACGGACAGAGATGAAGTATTTGCAGAGCAGATGCAACTTACAGGGAGATTAGGGGAGCTTGTGGCTTCGAAATATTTCGTGGATAAATTAGGCGAGGCTTGTGTGAACTGGGTCAATGAAAAAAACGAGACTGGCCTACCTTATGATATTGTGTTGGGAGATGATGAAAATACGAGGGAATATATTGAAGTTAAAGCGACCAAATCCGTGAAAAAGAATTGGTTCCTTATATCAATGAGGGAGTGGCAATTTGCGATCGAGAAAGGTGAGTCTTTCAGCATTGCGCATGTCGTTTTAGCGGATGACAATATGGCGAAGGTGACTGTCTACAAAAATCCGGCGAGGTTGTGCCAGCTTGGCAGTCTCAGGTTATCGTTTGTGGTTCCAAATTAATGAGAGTTTGTCAGACGTAATATATGTTTCGGTGATCAAATATACGTACTTGGGTGGGCGCGATTGAGAAATGGGTGGCTGAGGAAGAACTCCGGTAGATGTTGGTATGTTAAATTACATAACTGCCCTTGAGACTGGGCAGTAACTTTTATTTGTCAATTTGATTATTTTTCGGCCGTCGTCCGTTTTATGTAGATTTGTGACATAGAAAGTTGTACTGATACCTGGGAACCGCATCTAAGATTTCTTTCTTCATCAAATCTTTACCCTTCTTGATTCCTTACTAAATGAAAATTACTCTTGTATTTATCCTCAATAAACCCTAATTTCAGAGATTCGAAGTGTAGTAAATGAAAAGGAAAGGTTTACGTGGTTCAATCAAAATGAATCTACATTCAATCAAAATGAAAGCAGGGTTTTTTATTGGTCAATCGAACACAAGCTTCGGAGTAGAGGATTTTCCGGTATAAACAAACGAAAGGGTCATAAAATAATCATAGTTTGTTTATGTTACTTACATATCACAATGAACTTCATCGGAGTTATATTTTACGACAGGACACAGTTACATATCCTGCATTTCATCATAAACACGAGCATTATTCAATATCCAAAACTACCCTTTCTAGATGTTTTTCCGACATGAAAAACCCGAATCCAAATAAGTCTCCTATATATACATACACATAAAAGATACACCCCCAAAAGAAAAAACATTTCTCTGTTTCACAAAACAATCTTATTTGGACACATGTAAAAGAGTACCAAACATTCCTCGACAAATCTTTTTCAGACATGATATATCATTCCAACCTCAATAAGACTAATATGAGGAATGTGAAGCGCCACAGCGGGACCCCTACAATTCTTCCGAAGAAATGAATAGCCGAAATCAATAACCAATTTCTTCAAAAACGAAGACGACCTTCTAGCCTTCACATACGAGTGTCCCATTATATACGCAACTCCCGATTCCTTCGCCTCTATCAAATCCAAAAGCTCTTCCTTCACACACGGATCAATCCCAATATTTTCCGGCACACTAAACCTCACTTGCCTCCTCCTAACCCTAGGATTCTCCTCGTCGTGACCCAAACTCAGACTTCGCAAAGTTGAAGATTTGCTACTCCGGATCGAATCGAAATTGCTATCGCCACACTCCTCGACCTCCGACACAATCAAACTCGAAACGGACTCGAATGTCCTAGAAGCACTCACCACGGCCATCCGCCCGTCGTACGACAAAGCATCTGGGCTCGAGAATCGAGGCTCGACCGACTCCATTTGGATAAACTCCGCTATGCTTTGAATGAGTTGGTTCTCGAAATTACCATCGTCTCCTTGCATGTCTTTATACCCGTACCTCACGATGCATCTGTACATACGGTACGGCCGGGGGCAAATTCGTCCGATGAGAAATCTCTCCTCGGGGGAGACATAGGGAACCGGGACGGACTTCACGCACACGAAAACCAACACGTTGTGGAAAGCCGGGAGATTAGTGACGAAGTGAGAGAAAATCGGTGGGACCCCGGTTGCTAATTCGGAGTATATTAAGCCTATTCCGGGTACACGAACTATGCCTAGGCTTGGGCCTAGGCCTAGGATCCATTTTAAAGGGACTTTGTTGTGTAGATCGAAATTGTATTTTCTTCGAGTACCGTAATGCCAAACGAACATGAGAGACATGAAGAAGAGAGAGAGTACGAGGGAGACCCATCCTCCTTGTGTGATTTTCACGTACGCGGCGGATAAGTAAGCGGCTTCGATGAACCAGAAGAAAACGAGGAATGTAATGGCAAGAATCGAACTTCTTTGCCAAACGATGACCATTACGAGTGCCATTAGAAATGTCGTGATGAACATCACCGACATTACAGCTAGACCTGTAAAACAAATAAAAATCGAGACTTGTTAGAACATAAATTATTTGATTTAAGAACAAATCGGTAGTAAAGGAGTTGCGTTTTTTTTCTTTTCGAAAAGGATAACAGGATACTAAAAACAACAATTTCTTAACAGTACCAATATTAATAAAATATAGAAATTCCCAAGAAATGATACTTAATTTAAAAAATAATGAGTGATTCATAATAATAAATTATGATTTATTTTGCTTTTGATGGAAGACAATTAATTAAGAATGTACGTTATCTAAGAAAATTGTTTAATTATAACTTATTATCAAGAATTGACTATTATATTTAATGATGATAATTTATTCGGGGACTTTTTGGATATAAGATTTTTAAATTAGGGTTTTTTCCGGGTATTATATTTACATATTCGGCTTACCATATGCATTCCCGATGGTAGTAATGTCGGGGAAGCCAACGGCAACAGCAAGAGTAAGAATCATGAGAATCCAATTAATTTCCGGTATGTATATCTGACCGTAGATTTGTTTTGAGGTGTGTACGACTTTAACACGAGGGAAACAACCAAGCGCACTGCATTGCTTAACAATCGAGAATGTGGCTGAGATTATAGCTTGACTAGCTACAATAGCTGCAAGTGTCGCAATTACAAACATAGGCCAAAATACACTACCTGCAAGAAAAAGCCGACACTTTTTAGAAAACAAAATATGGATAAAACGATATCCAAATATATCTATATCTATATATATATATATATATATATATATATATATATATATATATATATATATATATATATATATATATATATATATATATATATAGACACACACACACACACACATACTAACCGGGAATTGAATCGTAGAAGCTATTTGGAATTGAGGAGATATTTTTTGACAGATAAGCAGCTTGCCCCATATATTGCATAACCAAACAAGGGTATACGAGGAATACGAAAGCAATCTGTAAATGCAAAAATATTCATATTAGAAATTAATATTTGGAACTGCTGCAACTTCAAAAAACGGGGCTTACCCGTATTGAGCTTGCAGAAAAATGGCCAAGATCTGCAAACATTGCTTCGGTACCTGATTGGCCACAAAAATATGGGCATTAATTATATTCAACAGGAAAGCAATTCATCATCCTCAATTAGGGGTGGATATCTGACGAATCGAATCAAAATTAGAACTTTCGAAAAAAAATCGATTATTTTCGGAAGTAACAAACAATAATTACATTTTTTTTCAAAAAAAAAAGGAAATTTGGAAATTGGAAATTGAAATTTCGGAAATTTTGAAATTGGAATAAAAAAACTTGTTTCAAAATCGAAAATTTTCGAATCAAATCGAGGGAATTCGGAAATTCCTATTTTTTATTGCCTAAATATAAAATAAATAATAATATTAATATTACAAGTGTAATTATCGGGAAAAAAATAGAATTTCAGAATTGGAATTGGATCAGCAAATATACATTCAAATTCCGATCCAAAATAATCCGTAAAAATCGGAATTTTAGGAATTTGGAATGAAAAATATTGTTCCAAAATCGGAAAAGTTTGTATCGGAATCGGGATAAATTGGGAAATAGTAAAGTGAATTACATGTCGAATAACATAAACACGAGCGCACAAAAAACGATATTCTAAAGGGACAAAAAAGTCGAGTCTATATTATTATTACCTGTTATGGAAAGGAGAACCCCACCAAGTGAAATCCATCCATCTTTACCGGTTTGCTTAAAGAATTTAATAATATAATGCGGAGAAAGAGCAAACACAGCTTTCGGGTTCCACTTAATAACATTATATATACCAATGGCGAAAATCGAAACCAGCCAAATGAGAACTACCGGCGCAAACAGGAATCCCACCTTGTGGGTCCCACAGTGCTGCAAAGCAAACAGGCCAACCAATATGACGCAAGAGATAAATTGCACTGCACCTGTGGATTAAAAAGATTGTTCCAATTATTACCGTAATAGCAATTAGCAACAAAGAGAAAAATAAGGAAAAATATGTAATAACCGGGCATACCATTAGGTATTCTTTTCTGAGCAGCGTCAAGCCCCGATACAGACGATAGTACTGCAAATAAAATTAAAATTTGACAATGGTAGTTTCAGAAAAAAATCCTTTTTTTTTCGGAAGTTCAACTAATTCAATTCCATTAAAAAAACAAATATCGGAAATTGGTTGGAATGAAAAGAAATGTTCAAACATCGGAAATGTTTGGATCGGAATCAGCATCACGTATAATTTAAAATACACAATAATATTGATATTGTAAGTCTAATTTTCAGAAGAAAAAAAAATCGGTTTTTCAGAAATTAAAATCGGAATCAGAATGAAAACTATTGTTCCAAAATTGAAGATATTCGTAACAGAATAGGGCGGATTTGAAATTTCCATTTTCTTAGCCACTTATAATATAAATACATAATATTATCGATATCGTAAGCATAATTTGGAATTCCCGGGAAAAATCAGAACTTTCGGAAAAGTAAAATGGATTCGAAAACCAAAATCTATATTCCAATTCCGTTTAAAATATCAAAAAAAATAGGAAATATTTTACGGAATTCAGAATGAAAAAATATCGTTCCAAATCAGAATTATTCGGCGGAATTCGGAGATTCCGTACCAATTTCCACCATTATGCGTTCCAACATCAAAATAGTTTCGACTCGATCTTATCTAAAACCATACCTGACATAGCAGGAGTAATAACACCATCACCAATCACCATACCAGCCCCCATTAAAACCACGAGCAATAAACCAGTCCTAAATTTCTTATGCTTCTCGATAAATCTCTTCATTGCTGCAGACGATGAAGACTGTCCAGACGAACCGTACTTGTAAGAAGAGAGTTCTTCATCAGCCGCTTGTTGGTTCGGTAGTAAACTGAATTTTCCGTGTCTACACAGAAGTGAGTAAAGTGCAAATGTCCCACCTGAGGTGAATCAATAAGATTGTAAAAATATATATTAAAAAAAAAAAGTTGGATCGAAATATTTTAGTAGAGGCTATCGGCTATTGATATACCTTCGCCACTATCATCGGCACTGAGCATAATGATGACATATTTGAGGAGGGGAATAAGAGTTAAGGTCCAAAAGATTAACGAAAACGCCCCTAATATCGTTTCGGAATTTTGGTGATCCTGCAACTTTCCGATGAATATACTTCTGTAAACGTAAAGGGGTGAAGTGCTCAGATCTCCGTATACTACACCGAAGCTTTGATAAGCTAGTATTAGCGACGGTGGAAAGCTTGCCAACAGAAACTGCAAAATGGTACCCGAAAAAAATTAAAAAAAAATTTGCGTTTATCGACTATCGTAGCCTACAAAACTGAGATCAAATTCAGACAGGATTACACTATCCTAGATAACTATTAACATGGTACTAAAGCTGGCAAATTAATGTACCTTTGGTGTTAACTTTCTTTTGTTCGTCGCTGCACGGGGATTTTCATCTTGCGTATGGGTCGATTCTTGACCTTCCCTCTTGGCCAAGTCATTGTAATCTTCTTCAGGTTCGATATCTATTTGGTTCATCTATCTCTTCGCCTATCGAACAAATAGTTGCATAATTTTTCTTAGATCAGTAAACAATTTCCGCAAAATTCATTAAAACGAAACATCGTAATTCCGTAATCGAAATTAGAATTGAATGACAAGCAAGAATCTTTGGAAGCTGTTTATAACTATCCTAGTAAAGAGTTAATTCAGAGATAAACCATAATTTGAAATCAGAATTGAATTTCATTAATGAATATATTATTAATAATCAATTAGAAAGGTCAGAAAACCTAAAAATGAAAAGGGAAAAGTGTTTGTTGGTACCTGACGAAGCAGCCTTCAGACAAAATTGAATCAAATCTGAGGAGTCTGGTAAGTAGATAAAACCCTGAAAGCAGTATATCAATACAGCATAACGGAATCCGTACACCTAGGTACGCGTGCAACCCGTGTTCAGCAGATTAAATTATCTATAAACCCTTGAAGAAAAAAAGAAAAAAAAAAAAAAAGAGAGCGATAATTGAAAAAACCCAGAAGATTCCTAACGAAAATGAAGTAAATTGAGAGAGCCCAGATGCGAAAAATGCGGTCTTTTTCACCTCCGAGCTCCGATGGTGATGGGACCAAAACTGAAGATTATTACTAAAAAATAAACAAATAGGAGAAAGGGAGAGATTAACCTTATAATTTAAAATGACTGTTCAGACAATAATGCAATATATAATTAATATTGCAATTTGAATTTTGACGCTTATTATTCATTGGTTGCTGGTAAATTTAATATTATGCATTAAGCTCCAAAAAATTAATTTCAAATACTAATTTTGGAAAATAATTAATTACTCCCTCCCTCCGTTCCAAGTTAACTGTTTGAGGGATTTTTCTTGGTTTAGATTATCTGTCAATTTAGATTTTTCAATAATGCATTAATTACTATTTTCTCAATTTTATCTTTATTAGTATTCATTAATTGACTGAGAATTAACGGAAATAACATTAATAACATGGATATTTTAGTCATTTTATATATTTTTCTCTAAAATCGACCAACATTTATTAGTTTTCTTAATATGTGCTCAAAAACTCAAAGCTGACACATATGTTAGCATGGAGGGAGTAATTCACTAGCTATTTAAATTTTATTTTACATAACCATAATGGTGATATTTCATGTTCTTTTATTGGGGTAAATTACAGCCACCGCCATGAGGTAAAGTAAAATTACGGAAAAAAAACTCATCTTGTCTGGGTGTCAAATTCAACATAATCTTTTAGATTCGTGGATTTTTTTGTAGTTTGTACTCGTTTTGTGCAAAAATGAAGCTTATGATGCACCACAATCTTGTAATATTTACAATCCAATAGACACATTTTATGATCATCTTGTTTCAAAATATGGAGCTCGAATGGGGTAAAACGGGTACAAATTGGAAAATATTGCATATAAATTAAAATATTCCACTAAATTTGGCGCCGCAAAAGTGGCCGTGTATGTGATTGTAATTATCCGAATATAAGTGGGTTTTTTTCGTAATTACACTATACCTCAGAGGTGGCCATAATTTACCATTTTTATTAGGATAACTGCAGTAAAGTGAATGCAATTTTGTTTTGTTTGCTTGCAAGGAAGGTATACATTGAATCATTTTTTTATGGGAAAACATAAGTTAATGAATTATTAGACATCATTTTCTTTCAACAATAACAAACAAAATATACTAGGAAACATCATATCAACTGCATCACACTCCATAATTAAGTAATTAAATTGGTAATTAATTAAAGTTTTTGATGATGACCCTAGGGGTGGAAATTGGAACGAAAATTCCGATTTCCGCCGAATCCGATCCGAAATATTCCGATTTTGGAACGACTTTTTCAATTCCGAATTCCGAAATTCCGATTTCCGAAAATTCCGAAAAAAATCGGATCGGAATCGGAAATACATTACAAAATTTCGGAATTTCCGATTTCCGATCCGAAATTATTCCGATTATTTCCGATTATTTCCGATTTTTTCTGATTTTTTCAATTATAATATTAATATTTATTACTATATATAATATATAATATATGTATATATCTATCCGCCTGTACTAATTAATAGTATATTACTAATATTTTTTTTACAATTATTATATATATATATATATATATATATATATATATATATATATATATATATATATATATATATATATATATATATATTATTTTTTAATTTTCTAAAACATACAAAAGTCAAAAACTCAACATTTATTAAAATTACTTCGAAACCCTAATTTCCCGACTCTCTCTCTCTCAGCAATCCGACCGTTCTTTCTCCCCCACCACCACCAGCGCCTTCTCCGACGACCACCACCACCACTGCCTCTCGGTTCTCCGACGACCACCACCACTAGCGCATCTCGGCTCTCCGACGACCACCACCACCAGCAGCGCCTCCCAATTCTCCGACGACCACCACCAGCAGCGCCTCCCAATTCTCCGACGACCACCACCACTTGCGCCTCCCAATTCTCCAACCACCACCATCGCAACCATGCCTCCCGGCTCTCCGACGACCACCAGCAAAGCCGCTCTCTCTATCGGGTATTTTTAGAATAAATCTAATTTAATTGATTCAAATTTAATCTTCATTCAATTGATTTAATTCAATTGTTGTGTGTTTTTGTGTGAGATGTTCTGTTTTGCTACTGTGTCGGTGCTCATTTTTTTTTTTTTTTTTTTTTTGGGAAAATTCTGAAAAATTCCGAAAAATTCCGAAAATTTCCGAAAAATTTCCGAAAATTTCCGAAATATTTCCGAAAATTCCGAAAATGAATATTTCCGAAAAATTCCGATTTTCCGAAAATTCCGAAAAAATCGGAATCGGAATCACTTTTTGAATTCCGAAAAAATCGGAATCGGAATCGGAAGTCGTTTTGGAGTTCCGAAAAAAATCGGAAATTTTCCGAAACACCCAAATCCGATCCGATCCGTCCGATTTCCACCCCTAGATGACCCAATCATAAACAATTACATTTGTCCCATTAATTTGATTTTAAAAATTATTTTCCCCAAGGCACAAATTTCTTCAATTTTTGGGCCAATTACACTAGTATAATGTCTCACATAAATTTGTACACAATTACA
This sequence comes from Erythranthe guttata, assembly GCF_056151865.1. Lineage (NCBI taxonomy): Eukaryota > Viridiplantae > Streptophyta > Magnoliopsida > Lamiales > Phrymaceae > Erythranthe > Erythranthe guttata. The sequence goes on from NC_142539.1 coordinate 15,086,760, forward strand.
TACATACATATATGCATATATTTGTTCCAAATTATAAATAGTCGGCGGAATTCGAAAATTCCGTTCCAGTTTCTACTCCTATACGTCACAAAAAATCGATACTATGTAGATTACTTACTACTGCAAGCCAAGTACAAATGTTTGTGCTTCAAGTGCATATAATAATTGCAACTATATATACTGCAGACTCAGTGAACTCAACTCAGTACCTTCAACTTCAAAATATGTTTACACTTTACACGCTCGACTGACGAGACGAGTAACTTCTCCCACAGCAATTGTTTTCCCTTCTGTACGAAGAGTGAATCGCCCAAGCTGCCGAAAATCAGAGAACTTTTCGATGCATATCAAGTTATTAAAAAAAAAAAAACAATAACCATATTTTAAACACTTAGGCCTCGTTTGGTACACCCAGTAACTTTTTGGGTCGATCCGGAAATATTATGTTATCATGCTTTTTAGGAAACATTTTTGTTGGAGCTTCAAGGGTCTATTAAAGTAATTGGATTTTCATTAGATTATTTAATTTTTAATTGGCAATCAAACGAGGCCGTACAAAAACATATAATCAAATAGCAAAATGTTTACCTGAATACGGCATAAAACCTGATCACCTTGCTTAACAAAGGTGGGTTTCTTCTTCATTATTTCCTTGGTTTGCTGATTGATTTGTGGCATCAACTCGACAATCTCGCATGCCTCAACGACTGAGCCGAAACATTATACTATTTATCGTACGGATCATCGGGTTATACCTGAATGGAGCTTTTGGATCACGCGCGTGATGGAACTTGAATAGAATCGAGAGCTTCAAAAAGGCGCAGACCATCCCACCACGGACACACACTTTTGTCCCCTTAAGACCAGATATCGGGAGAAACTGTACGTCTGCGAAAAACACCATTCGCAGCAGCTGATAATAAATACTACAAGAGGAAGTGATGATGTTACCTTTTTCTTTATAACCCGAAGACTTGAGAAACAAAATCATTATCGACTCGATCTCGTCAAATCTGAAAGACGGCACAAAACATAATGAGAAAAAAAGTGAAATCCGATTGTTGAATTGAAATCGAAAATGCATTTTAAAAAAATGCGCGCTCGCACCTTTGTTTTGACCACTTGACAGTAGAATCGTCCATTTTGTTGACAGCAACAAGCAGCTTAGAAACTCCGAGAGTCTTGGCTATTCGGACATGTTCGAGTGTCTGTCTTTATATATATATATATATATATATATATATATATATAGATTAATAATAATTTCAAAAATTAAATTGTTTAATAAATTTTTTTCTCTCTATTTTGGAATTTTCTGATACCAATTAATTTTTTTAGGAATTTGGCCCTTTGAGTATTTGTATAAGTTTTAACATAAATTATATTATGCAATTACAAAAATATTATATATTTCGAAAAACAATCATCAGATCGAAAATCGAAATTTTCTTTAATTTTATATACAATTAGAATTCCATTCAAAATAAAAAAATGGAAAATCGGAAATCAGCACGATTGAAACCACTATCTATCTAGTTATTTGAAGAAATATTTATACTACACCAAGTAGAACAAGATTCCATTTTGAACAAGTATTCTTGTTTAGCAGTTGACAAGTCATGTAATAAGATTACGCGTTTAAGGATTCCACATCTTGTTGTCTTGTCTGGGGCAAATTGGCAAACAACATTTATTTGATTTTATCAAAGGATTTCATTTTCAGAAAAGAAAAAAAAGCCCAAAACCTCACTCCAAACCAAACCATTCAATCTTCAAGAGTTTTCATTTACAGGTAAAATTCGCTCCGCTGATTTATTTTTCTGCGTTTAATCTCAATTTTGCTGATGGGTTGTTTTTTATGCTCTTTCTTTATCTACATTTTCGGATCCAGAGTCTCTGCTTTGTGGGTCTTGTAAGTTTCTTACATTATATATCTGTTTATTTTCCGACATGTTATTCTGATGTATTTGTTTGAATTAAAAATTTCGGGAAGATTAAGGGGTGAAATTGAGGATCTTGGTTTTTATTATATATTAACTCTTCTGCATTTTCTGATCATATATATATATATATATATCATTTCGGTTTTTATGGATCTAATTGTCTCTTACTTCATATATTCATAATCCAGAGCACAAATTTTGGTTAAAGATTCAATTTTTAATGTTCCAAGTGTTTCTTGTTTTGAAATTTGCTTTCGGTTTGTAATCATACATTACAAAGACGAGTTCTTGATTCGACCGTTTTTTGCATTTGAAGATCGATCGAACATTATCGTTTCCCTTCATTATATATTTATATTTGTCGTTGTCGGATAAATTCGAATATTTATTCATGTCGGAACTTCAATTTTTCTCCATTCTAAACTTTGCAAATGCTTCGATAGGTCATGGCGTCTCACGATGACTCCAACACAGACAAGAAAGACGAAGTCAAAGGCGGATTCCTCGGGAAAGTGAAAGGTTTCATGCACGATATCGGCGATAAAATCGAGGAAACAGTTGGATTCGGAAAACCGACCGCTGATTTCACCTCAATCCACTTTCCCCACATCGACCTCCAAAAGGCAGATATAGTCGTAGATGTCCTCGTTAAAAACCCTAATCCAATTCCAATCCCACTAGTGGACATCAACTACTTAATCGAAAGCGACGGAAGAAAATTAATTTCTGGATTGATTCCCGATGCGGGCACAATACACGCGCATGGCTCCGAGACAATTAAAATACCCGTTTGTCTTATATACGACGATATCAAGAATACTTACGCAGATATAAAACCTGGGAGTATAATTCCTTACAAAGTCAAGGTTGAGTTACTGGTTGACGTACCCATTTTCGGTAGGTTGACTTTGCCAATCGAGAAAACGGGAGAGATTCCTATACCTTATAAGCCCAGTATCGACGTTGACAAAATTCGTTTCGAGAAATTCTCGATCGAAGAAACTGTTGCGACTCTTCATTTGAAGTTGGAGAATAAGAACGACTTTGATTTGGGGCTTAACGATCTTGATTATGAGGTGTGGCTGGGTGATGTCAGCATTGGTGGCGCCGAGCTCAATAAATCTGCGAAAATCGAGAAGAATGGGATTACTTTTATTGATGTTCCGATTACGTTTAGGCCAAAGGAATTTGGTTCGGCTATTTGGGATATGATTAGAGGGAAAGGGACGGGATATTCTATAAAAGGGAATATTAATGTGAGTACTCCTTTTGGGGAAATGAAGTTGCCCGTTTCGAAGATCGGTGGGACCACCCATTTTAAGAAGAAGAAGGAAGATGGTGGCGATGGTGATTGGTGATGATCATTCGGTACGTTTCTAAGGATATTCTCCGGTTTCTTTTTTTTTTTTTTTTTTTTTTGATTTGTTGCGCATATATGTGAGGAGCACTTGTTGTTATTATTTAAACATTTTCGTCATTTTCCGACAAAAAAAAAATGAACTTTTATGTAATAACTCAAAAACGAAAACCCGCGATTTTCGTGAGGTGGTTTGCATTGTGATGAATGGTACAAGGGTCTTTCTTGTGTTTATTTTGATGCATAGTTAAATATGTTGTTACATTTGAGTTTGTACTATACGTACGAGCTTGTAATGGTCGATCTCGAATTGAATTTTGAGTCGCTCGATTTCGGGTTTTGGCTCTATTAAAAAGACTGCATCTTTGGAATATAACTATCAACTTGTGGATATGAAATTGTCATGAAGTAGTTGCTATCTTTAAGACAAGGTAATATTTTGTTTTTAATGAGTTAATGAAGAATTCGGTAGGGTAAGGGGTGATGTATGTATTATGATTTATGTATATATACTTTTACTTAGAATGGGATGCTTTTGCCTTTTATTTATTCAAATTTAACAAAGTAAAACAATGATTGAATTATAATTTATATGGGGTGGTTTTAAACTGTAGATCCATATAATTAACCATTTATTAAGCACACTGTGTTGCTATGTGTAAATCGATGGTTTAAAATTATCCGGTGTATTTCACCTGATGTTAGTATCTACAAAACTGATTGGCATCGCCACTATAGTCAAAATTCTTGTTTAAATATGAGAACAACATTTTTTATATTTTATGAGGTTCGAACTGAAATATGGTCAAACAAAAATTGAAGTGGAAGATTGTGAAGCACAAACTCTCACAAGATGAAGCGAGTTTACGCCAATGTATTTCGTTTATTTGTTCATAAATCTGATCAATTTGTATTTTTTTAATATTTTTTAATGACTACTTGATGTTAGAAACTAGAAGTATAAATAATTATAACAATTGCATGGAAATAAAGAAAGAAGTATGTTGGTAGTAGGGCCAAAGGTATGATTTTACTTTCAGTTGGTGAAGGGGCACAATAATTCCAAACATACAACATGTAGTAACAAGGACCATGTATTTCTTGCTTAATTAATTAAATATATATGCTACTATATATATAATATAATATGTGTTTGTTTATGTGTGTTATAACATATCTCAAAATGTGCTTTGGTCTCAACAATGTTTGTAATATTTGTGAACTCTAAGAGTGGTGGACCATTGAAATAAATAATATATAATTAATTACGAATTATTGGTTCGCTACTCGGTTGCCATAGGGTTGAAGCATGAATCGGTTCGACTCGCTTCTTGCCATAAATCGAACATGAACTAACGGTTCTCATTTTGATTTAATTTTTTCGTTTTTTGGTTTTGGATGTTCTAGATCTTCTTCTTTTCTTGTCTTTATAGTGTAGAACTAAGGTTTAGTAATGTCTCGGTTCGGTTTGTCGGAATTTGGTTCACCTTTTTGATTGTTTTTTTTTCACCCTCTCCATCTTTTCAACAGAATTCTCTTTTTTATTTTACTTTTAAAAGAAACTTACAGTCACAAATATACCCTCATAAACCCCATTCGTCGTATAGTACCTTTCAAATTACACGGAATGTACGATGAACTTGATCCTCGTGAACATAGTCTAGATCATTTAAATCACAATCCACCACACTAAGATTTGGATGACTAGCATTTCATTATTATTATTACATCTTAAAAAGTACTACAATTAATTCTATATATATAAAAAAATATTAAATCCAATTCATGAATCTTAAATTAAAAATAAAAAAAAAAAAAAAAGAAAAAAAAGAGGATAGTACGAGGAATTAGAAAATGATAAGAAATTGCATGGGGGGAGATGTATTGTAATTTGTATGAATGGGAAAGGTCACAATTCACGTGATGGGGTTTTATCCACAACTTGTATACATACATACACCCACCCATATTATCACATCATATGCCCATCATTATATTCTTTTCTTTTTTTAAAATTATTCTAATTAATTTAAATAAATAAAAAATTTAATAATATTAAATTAATTATAAATATCCACTGTATTTTGAAACAAACACACGTAATAGACACAGTCTTGCTTAGTTGGTTGACCCATTTAACAAGTCCAACACAAAAAAATTAACAAATTAAGTCACTTTGTATTTTTTTTTTTTAATTATAACTTCAATTTGGTTAGTTCAAATTGTGTTGTAAAGCTTACAAATAGAAATACAGTTTTCGTGTTTTGAAATTGAGATTGATAAATTGATATTATTCTTTTTAATCATAATTTTCTACAAACTGCAATCGTAGTATGTAAGTTATTCTGGAATTTCATATTTAAAAAGAAAATTGATTTGAATCATTTGGATTTATAACCAGAACAGCAAAATTAAGCAAAGAATAATAATCATCGTCATTTTATTCAAAAGTTGAATATAATAGAATAACATAAAAAGAAAGTATCCATACACAAAGCAATAGTTGGTAGGTTCAATTTTGGCATGCAAGCTTTATACAGGACTAAAATTAAAGATTTGCTTAAAACTTTGGTCTTCTAATTAATTAATTAATTAATTAATGCATGCACCAAGAAAAAAAGCAAATTATTTTGTCAAAATAGGAGGAATAGCCCTATTTCTTTGAATTTCTTCTCCTAATTTCCAAACACTAGAAAATTGTTTTCCTCGTTTTCATTTTAACGTATCGAGTGTAATCTTGTAGTTTCATCTCGAAACTTTCGAATTGCTACTATTAAATTTAATTGATTATATAATACTTGAAGAGTTAGTAACGAACGGCTGACGAGTGACGAGATTCAATATAAATTAGACCTACAATAAAAAGTTAAAACCCGTAAATAAATGCTACTATATTCAATAAAATTAGAAGTTAATTAACCTACCACTTGGTGATTAAAAATAATTAACTTAATATTATTAATTTTATTTTAATACAAAGTTAGGTAAAATGAGGAACAATTAAGGGATGGGTCCAAAGAAAGAAGAATGAAACTTCCAAAGCCTATTTTAAATTGTTATCATGTCTTGAGTTAGCACAATTAAGTAGACATTGGAATTCAATGGATATCAGATGTCCTTAAATGCTAGACATTCTATATTATTTAAATTAAATTAAATACTATTAATACTAAGTTTATCAAATGCAAAAACCTACTTGTAACTATTTTAAGTAATTGTCATTAAAAATATATATTTAGTAGCTTAAGCTTAAGGTGCACAGAGTAATATTACACTTTTGTACAATAGCTTGTAAATCATACGAGAAACGTAAACCACATTGACCTAATCATATGTGATAAATTTCACCTAACGATCGTTACCAAATGGATTCAAACATGAGTCAATTAACACAAACTCACTTGCTGAATAATTAGGTCATCCCTTATAAAAGAGTTCTTGAGATGCTCTTATATTTGAACTAGAATACAAAGACTTACACCAAAAGAAATCCATTAATTCCTTTTGAGGGGTAATAAAGTAATTACACACATAATGGGTCTAGGGGTGAAGAACCTAGGGCTTGGGGACATTCCCCTTCAAATTCAAATTCATAAAATCATATCATAAATTGCATTTGATCAAAATCTTTGAAAATAAATAATTTTTGATTGTCAACCAGCCCCACTTGATTTTGCCCATTCACTGAATCCACCCCTCCTTTTCATCTCTTTCTCTCTCACACACAACACACACAATTTGGGAGTTTCTTGAATCAAGTAATCTATGCATGTATGTATACATATATATTTCTTTTGTATATCTATATCTAACTATTAATTAAGGCAGCAAACACCCATAATCCATCCAAATCTCTTTCGTCCCACCTTCAAATAGCAATTCTTGATTTCTTTCTCTCTCCCTCACCGAATCATCTGGTTTTTCTTTCTCACAGAAAACCCACACCATTTTAAAGACTCCATTTTTAACCTCAATTTTGCACAAAACTTATAATAGGTATGTACACATCTCCTCAAAGATTATATTTTTACACATCGAATTCTTACATGGGTTGTCTTTATTTTTTATTTTAATATTTATTTTCTCTTTAATTGTGTTATATATTGAATATTGAACTGTTGAAAATCTGATTGCCCTGCTCCCATGTATTATTGTATACTATGTTTGCTAATTTGATACTGGGGTTTCTAAATTTCTTCTGATTTTCAATTGCAGGGGTTGAATTTTGTTCACATTTGATTCCATAACTCTAGAAAGATCCATTTCTGAAGTGGGATTTCTCAGAAATTTTGTCCTGCTGGCAAAAAAATCGAATCTTTATCCTAATTCAAGATTTAGTACAACAGAGTTTGCAAACTTGGAAGTCCCTTTTTTTTTAAATGAATTTGGAGCATCATCACAAATCGAAATCAGCAATGTCGAAAGATTCGATGAATCTCCAAGATCAGTACTATTTGAACAGCATTATGGATGTAAGAAGATCAAAGAATAATAATAATCCTAGTATCTCCTATGTTGAAGTAAAGAAAATCGATAACTATAATCAAAAGCGGTCTTCTTTCACGAAAGGGAATCATAGCAAGAAAATGTTTCGGTGCTTCACGTTGGAGTCGATGCTTCTGCTGATTGGGCTAACGGCGTCGTTGCTGATATTGCCGCTGGTGGTGCCGCCACTGCCGCCTCCTCCGTTTTTGCTGCTCTTGCTGCCTATTTTCATTATGGGGCTTTTAGTGATGCTGGCTTTTATGCCATCTGGTGTTAGGGAGGCCACTCATACTTATGTGTAAATGGTAACATCACCACTCCCATTTTCTTTTATTTTGTTTTTGGTTGAGAAGTAAATGTAGCAGCATGGTTCTTTGATTTCTTATAAATATTATTCACCCTTATTATTAACTTGCATATTAATTCTCTTTGGTTTGGAGTCATTTGATCTTGCACTCGCACTCTACAATTTGTGTTTCTTTTGTATGGCAAATCATTGGGTAATAGCGGTCTCATTCGGTTAAATGGATCGGATGAATATGAATTAGATTGAATTTCCGCATTTTCGGTTGCGAATTAAGATGTTCGGTTTAATTAATTATATTAGATCTAATATTAAAACGTCCGTAATTTAAGAATCAAATCGTATTTCGTCGATGAAACTTAATAATCAAGAACCGAATAAGAGTATAAGATGATTTGGAATAATCTTACAACGACAAAGGTGACCAATATACATACATTGATATATGCCTCTAATACATAGCCAACTACATACTTGTACACAGTTTCTCTCTTACAAATAATAAGGTTGTTTAAGAGGCATCCTTTCCAAGTATGTTTTCAGCATCAACCAAGAACCAACAACGAAACGACCACAAGTACTCTACCTAACTACCGAAAAAACGACTCAATACTTTGTTTATTATCTATACCATGACATGCAAATGGCGAAAAGAAAGAAAGAAAAAAATAAAAAAAGGAGACTTCACTCTCAAAATCTGTACTAATAATCCACACCAGCGCGATCGAGCAAAAACGGAGGAAGATGCTGCTCCAATACCGCCAACAACTCCCTCCTCTGCCCCGGTTCGTCCAGCACCACACCCCCAAGCCTTCTAGAAGCTTCCACAAGCAGCCCCCTATGCCTCTGCGACAACAATTTACCCCCCGGCCCCACGCACTCCCTATACAGCGGCAAATAAGCAACCGCCACCTGTAACGGGCCCGGAAGATCCCTCAAGCAACTCTCCAATCCGCCCCTTTTCAAAATCCTCACCACGTTCAAGAAATGCAATTCCCCTAATCTCAACCCATCCAAGTAAGCCTCCTCCGACCAATGCTCGCGTAAAAAAGCCCTCAGCTCGGGGGTCGCCGCTCCCTCCTCGCCGGACGACCGGGCGATGACGTCAGCAACCGCGTAGGTTGCGACGGGGTCCGCCAGAAAGTCGGCGCGTAGGAGGAAGGCGACCCCGTCGAGGGACCCGCCACTCCGTTCGCCGGCGGCTCTTAGGATCTCGGGGGCAAGGGCGGTGATGACGTGGTGGGGGACTTGGGGGAGGAGGTGGGCGGCGATTGAGAGCTGGCTGGTGGATGTGGCGGCTGTGAGGGCTAGGCAGAGCTCCATCTCTCTGCACCCCTTTTGGATGAACCATTGAACCACCGTCATTGAGCCTCGTTCGGCGGCTCTCATCAGTGGACCGAGGAAAGCGGTGGCGTTGCCCTCTTCGACTAGGCATTCCATCGTGGCGATTTTGCCATAGTGAGAGGCAAATCCTAATGCCAAGTCAGCATCCACATCCAAGCTGTTGCGTTGAGCAATCTAAAACAACCACAAATTGAGAAACGAACTTATTAATCCAAGGAATAGAATGATTAAAGTACGTGGATATTCAAGAAAAAGAAAATGGGACAAAACCAAAATTTGAAGGGGTTTTGAAATTTAATAAGAGGGGAAGAGAGTCCATTATCATGCATATAATTTTGCTTAGAAAAACTGCAAAACTGTTGGTACTTTCAAGGTTGTTAAACGGCAAATTGAATTGAAAATCACAAGAGTTCTATATTTTATTCAAAATTACTAAAAATATAAATATATTTGCGTATTTTAATGGTACAATAACATTTATATTCTTAATTAGATGATGAGAAATACTTCTGACACCTTTACAAGGGAAAAATGAGGTGCAACACCACTTACTTTGAAGTACTTCAAGTAAAATTTTCTATTCCAGTTATAATTTTTATTTTTATTTATTTTATTTAATTCTGATAAGTCTTTTCAGTTATTTCATTTCATTTAAAAAATTACGCCACAATTATTTGTCAGATAAAAAATAAGACAAATTTTTTAATCGTTAAAAAATGATTAAGTCCTATAAAAACATTAGAAAATTTTCAAATGCAAAACGAATAGATAAACTCAAAGGTATAGGGAGAAAGAAATTAACGAAGAGTCATTAATAACTACACACACACACAAATAAAAAAAAAAAACCATCGATCAATCACAAGGCGTCGAAAATAAAATAGTACCTGCAATAAAATGCGAACAAGTTCTGTGCTCCCAAAACGTGAAGCCTCAAGAAAACACTGGTTAACATTATCCGCACCACCATCAACAAGAATATCCAACAAACCTTGTACTGCAGTTGCAGATGCACCCGAGGCCCAACTATGGTCAAACGTACTTGAGAATAATGTAAGTGGGAAACAAGCAGCATCAAATGCTTCGGAGAAATCCCTTCCAGAAAGACGATTGCCAGCTAGATCGAGGAAGTTCTTGAAAGCCGATAACTGTAGTTGTATCTCAACAGCAGAGCTTTGAAATACTCTGTCCGTATTTCCTTGGGATCGAGAATGGAAACTTATGCATTTAAGTGCCCATTCGGTGAATTTCTGGACTTTTGCACTGGCTTCTGCTTTTAAAACTTCGTCTCCATTGCATTCTTGGAGCCTTTCACTCAACCTGTTAGGATGTGAAGGTATAAAAACTGAATCTTGACTTGTTGGGCTTTTTTGAATAATGATATAAACAACTAAGAACTTTGTGCACACACCATTGTAACCGGTTCTTAATTTAAAGGTTGATAATGAAAGAGATCGAGTGCATACATGTGTGTGGTACTGCTTGTACATGCATGTGTAAAAGGTGCAAGCTTGTGATGAAATACTCGAGTTCATTTAGTTACAACTTACAAAAGAAGGTTCAAAATTATTTAAATTTAGTTTTACTTTACAGAATCTATATACATCTCTTGATGTTAAGATCTGCAAATTGCAATACCGTTGTCAGCCTCCATTACATATTTACATAGTTAAAGGATTATCTCATAACAAAAGGTAAAGTTCCAATCTTCTCTTCACAATGAAAAACCAATAACTTATCGATAATACAGAATGAATTCATTGACAAAGACTAGCGTTCGATTTGGAAATTGAAGGCTAAAAGCAGAGGAAAGAAGATCAGTCATATCGAAGATCGGTAAAACACACGAGCTCTAACACTCAGTTAATAAATTAGTTAGATACGAATAAAACCCAAATGACTATGTAAATTTGAGTGACGACACAAAAAAGTCATCTTATGTAATAGAATCACAATTTCATATTCAAATATAGAGAGAGAAATATGAACAAAAAGAATGTTTTATACCTTTGTGACATCACTGTGACAGTTTCTGCAAGGCTCATTGTCCGACTCTGACAAGCAGAAACACACGAAGCAAGAAAAGAAGTCCTAAGTGCAGCTCGAGTGAAATCGTACGCCCCACTATCAATTATCCTCTTAATCATTCCATTAACCCCATACAACTCTTCCTGTTTGCTCAAGAACCATATCGAATCCAAAGAAATGCACAGTGCATCGTTTAGAGTCTGAGGGTCCGCTAAGACGACCAGACTGTCAGCAAGTTCCCAATCGTGCGAACTCACAGCCCCTTGAAACAACCGCCCTAACTCAATCCTATCTTGTCGGCACAATTTCCTCTCGGTTTTCCCTTTATCAGAAGCAGAAGCAGAAGCAGAAGCGGCTAATTTGGATTTAAGTTTCTCGACACTGCAATTACAAGGACTTGCGTTTAAATCTTCCTTAATAACGAGAGGGGCTTCTCTCGAGAAAATCACATTGCTATGACATCCTTCGACATTCTTGTCGGAACTAAAAGGTTCAGCCTCAGATGTTCCCATTTCCATCATTTCTATTTCGGAACACTGAGGCACTTCCATATCAATATCTGGGGCACTTTTTTCCATCACACATATATCTCATATTTAGCCTCAGATTGTACCCAACAAATCGTGAAATTCTTAATTTTCAATCCAAATTGAATTGTGTAAATAAATTGATTAAATAGAAGAATTCATGTGTGGGCAAATAACTCCGCCGTCATCACGGCCATCGGAAAACCCCCACCACCGCCCAAACCCCTTGACCTACAGAAATCGATCCACCTGAAAATTCATAAAAACATGTCAATTGAAAACAACAACAGCAAAATTACCTCAACTAACACCCAAAATAACCTATAAATGAATGAAATGAAATTACAGAAAGAGAAGAACCTCGAATCAACAAAAAATGCAAAGAAACCTGTTTTTTTATGAAAGGGGAAAAATTATAGAGAGAGAAAGAGAGGGTACATGAAAATGTGGGAGTGGAGAGAGAAAGGGGTTGTGACTTGTGGGTGGTTGTCTCTTTGTTCCAGTGGATGGATGGCCCTCACCTCTTTTGGATTTTCGTCATCAACCTTTTCTTCCTCTCTTTCTTTTTTTTTCTTCCTTCCTTCAATTTTTGCTTTTTTTTTTCTTTTTTTTTTCTATATATTATTTATAAAAAAAAATAAAAAAAAAAAAAAAAGGGAAAAATTCTGTGTAAACAGAGGTGGTGGGTGGTGACGGAGCGATGAAAGGGAAAGTTCCCGTACCACCGCGTACCACCACAAAAGGGTTGCCTCCTTTGGTGGGTGGGCCCCCACACCTGGTTTTTTTTTTTTAATTTATTTATTATTTATAAAATTATAAATTACATATAATATTGGGTTGATTATAACTATTATTAATATAAAATCCCACTTATGTCATATTATATGACCTCCCAATGAATAATTAAGTGGTTTATTATAATTAAGTTAGTTCATAAATAATAAATTAATTCCAAAATCGAATATTTTCGGAGCAGACCAACAAGATAAAAAAAAATCCAGCTTTTCTTAGTCTTATATAATATAAAATGTACAATAAAATTGATAATAGAAATGCATGTTTGAAAATTAATATATGATTGAAAATCGAAACTTAGTATGTATTTCAATTTTGAATTTTCGAAAATATGGGAAACTAATTAATTTTAAATATTTAAAATGAAATATATTACCCCAAAATTTTCAATTTTCAATTTTCAAATCTGAATTCACAAAGCTCACAAGTTCCGTTCAAACTTCCACCATATGAATGTGTATTAAACTTTAGCATAAGATAATCCGACAACCATAGAGAGTAGATCTACGAGCAATCACACATATACATAAAAAAAATTGTCCGTCCGTTCAGGGGCGGATCCAGGTTATTTTGGGTGGGGGGCTAAAAACCTTTTTGGAGTAAAATGATATAAAATTTAACTTTGGAAGGCTAAAATGTATAAATTAATACAAAAATAACCCAAAAAAAAAAAAAAATTCTGCAGGGGCGGGGTCCGCACCCCGCCCCTTCGTCCGTTACAAGTGGTCTAGTATGTGAGATAATATAATAAGAAATTATCGAGTTCGGATTCTTTTTCTCAATATTGTGTATTCTTTTTTATTGAAAAAAGAGAGAATAGATTATATGTAGAAATGTATGATTACTCACATAAATTTCATATATTATATATATAATAATAGCCTTTTTCAAATAAAGAAGATTGAATTAGTTCAAAAAAATATATTCCAATAATTAATTAACCATCAATTATGATGGTCAATTGACAAATATACCCTTATTTTTGTTCGGAAGGAGTCTTCTGACTTTATCTTGTGCCGTTGACTGAGAGACAGTGATACCCAAAAAACCATGTCCGCCGAGACGGATGCTGTACTCGTCACTCTCCATGAAACCCTAGATTCGTGCTCCAAGGTAATCAATCGCCGGACTGATATTTCAATCATCAAAATTGTTGCAGTTTATCTTCAATTCTTATTTTGTTTTGATTGTTTGTTGCATGCAGTTGATTGAAGCGGGTGATTACAGAAATTCCGATCAATCAATTGCCGAACTTGCAGATTTCCTTGAATCAATCTCCGAATCTCTAATCGCAGCAGAATCTGAGAATGGAGATTCTGAAAATGCGGCTGTTGAAATTCTCACTCAAATCCATGAATACGTGGCCTCGCCGGCGCTCAATCAGGTACGTGGAGGGCATGATTCGGATTTTGTGGGTGCGAGTTTTCTGATTAGTTTGTATGTTTTTTTCAGGAAATTGTTGATGCTTTAGCGTTTGTTTTGCCCATGGCCGCGGCGAGATTTGGCTGTGCGTCTACAAGGTCTTTAGAGCTCGCTGGGAATGTGGTTGATATGTTTGTCGAGAGATGTAATCCACGTGATATGTTTTCAGTTCTATGCGAGGTAATTGTATAGTTTGTCTGGTCTACTAGTAATCGAATTGAATTTGGCTGCTTAAATGGCTTTTGCTTTGAACTGTGATTTGTGCGGATTCAGTTTTCGTCCATAGCTGTCCCGTAAAATTGTAGTCTGTATTTTGAGGTTTTTGAAGAGGCTTATTTAATTCTATCCTGGTATGGTTTAATTTTCTTCATTTACGATAAAAATATTCTTAGCTTTCAGAAGTACTTGGATTTTCTCTGTTTTGAGAATCCACTCTTTTAATATATCTCGAGAAGAGGCTCAGTTTTTCTAAGTAAACTACATTCATCTTCTCATTGATATATATATATATATATATATATATATATATATATATATATATATATATATATATATATATATATATATATATATATATATATATATATCAGCTTCCATGTGAGACCTCACTATTTGTCATCCAGAAGTGAGAATGGCTTTAATGACTAGACTTCCGTTAGTTAATGAGCATGCTATATAGAAGGGTCACCTTACAGTACTTATTTGTCACTTCTTAAACCGAGCAGTGAAAATATGCAAATGTCTTTCTCATATTCGCTCTAGACTGGTATTTGTCTTTAATCTTTACAATATGTCGAATAATTTTGGATATACCCATCTTTTAACTCCCAGGCAATAAGTTCTCCGAGCGATCTTTTCGTGATTCCGGGCTATTTCATACCTCTTCTTAGTGGGCTCAGGAAAGGTATACTATTTGTTTATATGTTATATGTAGGCTATTTTATTTCTCTGGCCAAGAGAGGTAATAATGTCAGGATATGATACCATCGACTGCCCTGGTATCTTTATTATGTTAGGAAAATTATATGCAGAGGAGTGAATCTAGTCCAAGTGAAGAACATAAATTCTTACTTATTTTTTTCAAAGGACGTGCAAGTTAATCTGTGAATCTAAACTTGTGTATTGTTTGTCTATAATTATGAATTTTCATGCCCATGATATCCATTTTCCTCAAAATATCAGCTCGTGACAATTTCATGTTTTGTCCCATAGTAGGTTTTCCAATCCTCTGCACATTGTTTGTCTAAAAACGTGCACTGTATCACCAGTTATGTTTCAAGGTTAATAGGAGTAGGATGATACAAACTACAAAGTTGAAACTGACAACCAGTTCTAGATGCTACTCATGTTAAAAGGTTTACATGCAGCAAAAGGATGGGTGCAACTCTGTTGAAGGCAAAGTACTTATTCGATCTCATACGAACGTTTCCCTAAATGAAAAATTTGCGCTTTTAACACATTTATTTCTCATTTTCCTACAAAATATATGATTTTCCTTGAACTTGCAGATGAAAGTCTACCCATAATGAATGCCAAGCCTCAAAGATAGATTATGTTATCTTCATCTTGCAACAATTATATTTCCTTAGTGCTCATATTCATTGCTACCTTGCCTTGAAGTATAGAGTGTATAGGATCTTCCTTCGGTTAATGTACAGTCATTCATTTTTTCCTGGTTTCAGTTCTCGTTTTAATTCGGACCCGGCATTATAAGCAAGTAAAGGTTGCAGTTCCGGTTATTCTTAATGTTTTAAAGGACATGTCTTCTAAGTCGTATGATGAAGATACGGACTGGGAGAAGTTGTTCCACAATGCAACTGGAGTGGCCTACTCTATCAGAGCAATCTGTGTAAAATTGGTATGTCACATCAGCAATGCTGCTTTATTAATTTAATGATTTAGTCCTGTATTCCACCAGGCTTGAATGGATGTATTTATTTCCGATGGCAGGAAGGAGAAGACAAGAAGAAACTCCATGCTTTATTAGGCCTATATGTCTTGCAGATCATGGTGGAGAATTCATTGCAAAAGTGAAATTATAGTTCCGACTGTGAAGTGACTTATTGACGTCATATTTGTGATAGGACTTCGTACTTGATGTGCAGGCTCTAGTTTCGGTTGTAATGGCAAGTACGAGATGTCTTCCTGTGGTGATAGAGTTGTCTGACCTCCTTCAACAATGTGAATTGTCGTATATTGGTTTGCTAACAGGCTGTGAGGTTGATATGATTTCTGAACTAGTTCTTGGAGGTAAAAAGTTCTTACACTCATATATATCATGAGACATTTTTTGGGTTGTTTGGCATTTAATGGTAGTCATTTGTTACCTAAAATTACAGATGATAGTGAAGATGGTATAGATTGTTTTTCGCAAGTCAGGCTTGGAGCTGCAGTTGCAGGTTATTGATTGAAAACTTGCTATTATTAGTCAATGATGTTACCAGTTTCGCAAATATTGATGTAATCATATTTATTGTTATTTTCTGCAATAATAATCCAGTAATTTGGGGTTACAAAGCTACGGAAGTTGCTATTGCTGCCAAAGCTGATCTGACCACTGTCATAGTGGAACTTCAAGGTAACCTCACTAGAAGATGGGAAGCCTTAGCAATGTTGAAGCACATTTTCTCAGATACCAATCTTTCATTCGAATTAAAGGAGCATAGTATCAAATTCCTTCTATGCATTATGGATGGGATTGCATCACACTCATACACTGATCGTGTAGACTACTCAGAGTATTTTGCAACTCTATATACCTGTTTGCAGGTAGTTGGTTGCCATCCTCTTAAGTTCTTCCCTCCAAATTTTCGTATTCATAGTATCTTATAATTAAATCCGGTTGTCCCTCTTAGGCTATTGAGATGGTTATCATGTATGCTTCAGATTCTATCCTAAGGAAGAACGCATTTAGCGCATTCAAAAAGGTAAAGTTTTTTTTTTCTTCTGCTATATGCTTTTAGGCTATTGTTGCATGAACTATTCTTGAAGAGTCTTTAGATTTTTTAACCGAATACTTTAAATGTATACAGTCCGTTGTTTTTTAAATCAGGTGCTTGCAGACATTCCAGCTTCTATCAGATTTGATGTCTTGAGTGCTTTGATAAAGAATAGTGACGCTTCTTCGATGGTAAGACCTTAGATACTTAGAAGCACAAATAATTTTTTTAAGCGTATTGGAGTGAGAAATTTAATGTTGGAACATGTGAATATTCTGTCACAGGTTGCAATACTTCTAGGTTGCTTCAAAGAAGAAATGCTCCGAGAAAAAAATGAAAGAAATTCATCAAAAGATGCTGTCCTGAACAGTGAAGTTAGTCAAGCTACACTGTTTTGGAATCCATGTGTGCTTGAATTGCTGGAGGAAGTTCTCAGGCCTCCAGAAGATGGATCTCCATATCTTCCCGAGTACAGCGATGCAGTAAGTGCTTCCTTTGAAGCTAGGTCTCATGCGCTTTATGTCGTTTGTTTTTTCGTATTGCTGAATAAGCTTACGTGCAATTGAATAATCCATCTTCTATTATTTCCTCTGCCTGCAGGTTTTATCAGCCCTTAATCTCTACAGATTTATTTTGATTACGGAGTCAACCGGTAAAGCAAACACACACCTTTTATTTATATATCAATTACTACCCAAAATGTTATCTGGTTACTTCCGTAATATTTGTCTCTTATTTTTCCTGTCCCATTGTATTTTACAGATAATTCTAACCGTACTGGAATATTATCGGAGGAGAAATTGCACGAGGTGTATAAAGAATGTCTTGTACCGCTACATACATTAGTGGAAGCAGAAATCGAAAACGCTAAGAACGAAGAAGTAGAATCAGGTATCACATGTGCTTTGAACCCTGTTGAGTTTGTTCTCGACCGCTGCATTGAACTTGTCCAACACAAGCTCAAACCATTATAATGCTTTACCTTTTTGAGAGTTAAGTATCAGGCAATTCAACCAGACTTCAAATTTTATGAATTATTATTTGGTTCAGCAAATGAAAGGATTAACAACAAAATTTTGATCATCTGTTTCTTTTCTGCATTAGAAATTTTGTGTGTATTATTTGGAGAAGAAAGGGCCCACCAAGTATATATGTAAGGACCCAAATAGACGGCAAACGAGATGTCGGAGTGTGTTCGAACCTATAATACTGCAATATTATACAACTCTTGTAAATAAGAGCTTTTTTTTCCTTGGTAATTTAGCCTTACCCCATGTGGTATTTGTAATTTTTTTTACCTAAAAAGTGAGTAAAAATAATATTAAAAGTGTAAAATTGTTGCAACAATTTAATGATAAAAATTACATCCATTTTTCCAAAATAAGTATAATTTAAGAATTGTGTCCGATACTTGATCTCATTTACGATCATCCGACTCAATAGTGGATTCGGTTGCCGACTGCTGACCAATTGCTGCCGGCGGAAGTGGTGAGGGAGGCTCTTTTATACTCACTTGGTTTGAGCCCCCGCCCTCGCCCCCGCCCCCACCACCACTGCTCCCACCGCCGCCAACAGTTTTCCTGTTGGGCTTGTTCTTCTTTACCTTTTGAGCCCATCCGGTGAGCTTCACTTGTATATCTTCACCAAATATTGCCCTATTGAATGAGCTTCCCATCTTCAACCAAAAACCCAAGATTTTAACAGTTATTACAGAAATAATACAACCTATAATTAACACTATACATTATTTATATGTAACCTCAAAATTGAAAAAGAAGCACCATTCAATTCATTACCTGTGTTACAATAGCATATAGTGGCAATGTACTATAACTGCATAGAAACTGGACCAGCACCCTGTGCAACAATCATCAATATACTATAATCAAATTCTCAATGAATTGCATAATATATTAGTTTCATGTGTTGTTCGTGTATACACCGTTATGTAACTTACCCTATCACGAGACGGGGGATTATATACCCGACTTGTCCCATGATGCAAGAATTGAAACCATACATAACCTGCCAATGATGAATTTATGAAGCCAATTAATTAAATTAGAATATGTTTCTTTCATATAGGTAGGTTATATATAGATGAAATAAAAGGATGGTCTTAATTACCAGCATCCAGAAGAAAATGGCAATCTCGAAAGAATTTTGAAAAAGAAGTATGTGTATTAAAATGAGGACGAGACGAGGTTTGCGGAACCAGAAATGATGATCGGAAGGTTTAACGACAAGCTCCCCTGTTACAGCAACATGCCTTTGGGCAACCTCTTGTGCTAGTTCTGTTATTATGTGCTCTAGTTTTGTGCCCACTATCAGCAATAGCTATATATATACATATATCATAGGGTAGAAAGAATAATTTAATACTAATGTACAAAAATAATTTGGTGAAGAAAAACAAAAATTGAAATATTAAGATTTGTTTACTATTAAGGGCAGAAATGCAATCCAGAAATATGCATGCCAACCTGCAATCGAATGTTCGTAATTACGCTAGGGGTTGTTTGTCTTTGACCACTTTTCGATCACATGAAAGTTTATGCTAATAAAAGTCGGAATAAGTAGAGATCAAATGTTTCGGAAATAAAAAAGAACTCCGGAGAAAAAGTTGATGTAATCTTACCATGAACATTGAGTACCAAGAAAACTACCACAACAATCCATAGATACCAACTGCAATTGACACACACAAAACTGACTAAGATATATTGCATTTGGAAACAATATATATATATATATATATATATATATATATATATATATATATATATAGTAACAAAACTGACCTAATTCCGACGACTTTCCTGAAATCGGTTTCGAAAGCACGCGACATGTACTTGTAAAAATTGAACTTGGGATTGTCCCTGTAGTGATTCTGAAAGGGAAAACAGTACCACTTGTTGTACGTGTTGATCATATATATATATATATATATATATATATATATATATATATATATATATGTATGTATGTATGTATGTATGTATGTATTTACCATGATGAATCCTCGTCGGAGAGTGGTGTAATCGGACTCATTGACAGATCCGTAAAATTGCTTTAAGAAGGAATGCTGATCATAAAATCAAAACAAGCCATGATCATATATATTGGACTAGTTAATTAGGTTTCATTTGATACATTATGGGACTTACTTACCACCCAAGTCAGCAAAGCGGAATCTTTTCCGCATACACGGAATCGGGCCTTGATAAAATCATGTTGGTGGACATGTGTTACTTTCTCCTGCCCTGCACATATTAATTAATCACTTTCATTATTATTCTGTTTTCCTATTTCAATTTTAAATGTGTGTTATAAATATATATACCTTGTTCAGGATCTTGTTCTTCCTTTTTCTGAATAGAGTCTTCCCATTGTTTCCACTGCCGTATCTGTGTTAATTAATTAATTACCAGGTTTTAAAAATAGTGTAAATAATTCACTTGGAAAAAAAAAGATTTATATACACTAAAGTTAGTTATAATTACCTTTAAAGTTCCGAAGAGAATGGTAAGAGCAGAGTAAACGACGTGGACAACGGCTAGCACGAATATGAATATGTGAAGATCGTGCAATGCCTTTAGAGACAGCAATGCAGCCATACCCTTTAACAAAATAAAACCGACATTGTCGTATATTATTATATTAGTCGAGGGCTCGACTCGAGTTCATGTGAACTCATTTACACTCACTATCTAAACTTAGTAATGAAAAAAATAATTACTCAATGAAGTATTCCAATATTAGGAAGAAAAAAAATAAGGTTACCTTTTTTCCGCAGTAGCCTAGAGACTCAGACGGTCCGGCGAGAAGGCGGCGGTGGCCACCACCACCGGCGGTTGATTTACCATGATGATCGTCGTTGTCGTCATGATTTGGTAGTGAGTTGTTGCAAGGTAGCCAATGATTAGTCAAGTGTTTAGGTATGCATATTGTACTTATTCTGTTCTGGAATACTGTCAGCAGCAGAGATATAAATCCCAACAGCATCAACTCTGCATCAATTTATTTCTATTCATTAATAAATTTATAAATAAAAAAATCGAACTAATTTTAAAATCAAGAACTTCTTCTTAACCTTCTTTGATCTTTAGCAAGGCCTCGAAAAGGGGTCCTTGTTTTTTGTTCATCAAGAACTGTTTCAACATTAATTATCAACATTAAGATTAAATTAATCATATGTCATCAAAATTTGATAAATTAATGATAAAAATAAAAAATAAAACCTTGCCAGCATAGTGAAGGACTCTTTCGGCAGCCAAGGAAATGGCGACGATGACCGTACAAACGAGAGCCACCACCCATGTAGGTGTATATTCCAACGACACCCCTTCTCCTCCTTCTCCGGCCATCTATCGATAATCAATTATATATATATATTTCAATACAATTAATAAAGACTATATTATGTTAGTTTTGTACGTGCAATATATGTATATATATATATATATATATATATATATATATATATATATATATACACACACAGACACACACATTATAATGAATAAAGAAGTATTGGGATTAAATTAGTAGGTGATATATATATGATGGAATGAATAATATTCTTGATGCAGGAAGAAGATAGTTGCAATGGTCCAGAAAATGTTGTTAAATTGACGAAGACTTCCACATAATGATAAACAACATTTTCTTTTTATTATTATTATTTTGTTTTTTTTGAATGAATTATTTGAGTGATGATATTTTTTTGTGTGTCACATCTATTATTCAATTTAACGAATAACGATATAAACATGGAAATTTAATTTGGTTTGTTTTTATTGGTGTACTGTTTTCTTTGACAACTTGGTGCTGATGCTACTATACCTCTCATTCATTTTACATAGTACTCAATGGGCCTCTTTGGTTGGAGGGCTTCGAAATATAGAGAGGGATGGGATGGTTAATATTGAGATAGAAGTGTTGACAAGTTATACTTACTATGACATTTGGTTCGTGGTATTATCTCGGTACTGATAATCCCCAGACCAACAATACGCCGTTTTGTGTACTTGATTCCTGTGGACCTAATTGGTAATTTCCGTAAAAGCCCTTGACATATTGTATAATAATATATCGATTTTCTGCTTCATCTCCTGTTTTCACAAAGCCCCAACCAACTGCAATTTTTAACCACAATTTCGAACCCTAAATTGGAAATCGGTGAAAAATAAAATATGCCATTCAATCGAGTTAAATCGTTGAATTCGTTACATCATCATGAGTTCTGGTAGTAGTAGCTCCCACCGGAGAACGGGCAGCAACAATTTCAGCGGAGTGAAGATAAATCGGGAAATGCCAAAATATTGCGATTGCGGGTACATGGTCGCCGTACAAACTTCATGGACGGCTACAAACCCAGGACGACGGTTCGTAGCTTGCCCTGAACGGGGGGTAATTTGTTTCCCCATTAAATCAAAATTTATGGATTTATTTTAAGTAATTAGGTTTTTGTATTACTCAACCTTAATGACCGCGATTTTTATGTTGGGCAACTTTTGGGTTACAAGTTAAAACCAGAGAACGGCTATTGCAATTGTTTGTTACTGTTATTCAGTGGTTCTTCAATATTGAAACACTATATTAAGATTTTGTTTTATGCAATGAATTATCTGGTGTCGTATTAAATGCCTTATTCTTAATTATCACAACTGAAAATTTCAACGTTGTTAATCTGGTGTCGTAATGTAAAGAATAATTTAAACATTAGTTCGTAATGTACTGACTTATTTTAATTTCTAGTTCATATTCATACAATATGTTTGATGCTAACGAATTGAACATACAATTTGAGGTTAATGGTTGTCGTTTTTTTAATTGGTGTGATCCTGAAATGTGTGATAGATCGAAGCAAATTATATCAGGCTTGCTCAAGAGAATAAACTATTTGGAGGCGCAAGTTCCATTGGAAGTCTCCGCGTTGGTTAACAAAATATCGGATTTGGAATCCCAATTGCAGCAGCAGAGTGATGGGAATGGGAAGAAGCGGGTAACTATTACGTCGGCCCGTTTAGTTTTCTGGGCGGCTTCGGTATCAGTGGCTGCTTTACTCTTTTATTTAAGAAAGCGTGTTGATATGCCTAATTGAGCCAAATCAATGGGCCTACAATTTCCTTACATACTGGGCCACGAGCCCAATATCGAAGACCATTATCACCGATGCCCAATCACCTTCAAGTAAGGTTTGAGCCCGACAATCTCAACTAAGCTATAAATAAATGTTTGAACTCATTCCTTAAGGTACGTCCTATTAACTGAGTAATACTATCAATTGTATTCTCTGGACTATTTTCACTATCCACACGTCTGACTTGAGTGTCGGAGGGGTTTCCGCCGGATCAACCCCTGGCTTAGTTCATGTGTGCTCCTTTCGCAGGGACCTCAGGATCATCAAGTTGTCAAGCTACTGATCCGCTTTGCTCTCTCAGCTCGTTTTCTACACTACATCAGGTGATCTAAGTAATTAGCATCATCATTTTGGCGCCGTCTGTGGGAACGATGCAAACCAGATCACGTAGCCAACAAGATCCTCCTGAGGCGTCTGCTCGGAGGGAAAATGACACAGCTAACAACCTCCCGGTCCGTGGAGGCTCTGGCTTGCCACCTCCTCCACGTGCCGCGGATTCGCCTCGCGAGGTTCAGGTGATCCCCCCTCGGGACCCACAACTCGCCGATCCACCACTCCCTGCTCCTCGAACGGTTCAAATAACTGAGGATGCACTCCAACACATGATAGCAGAAGCTTCAACTCGCGCTGCCACAGAGGCCGTGACCCAATATATCGCCACGATGGGAGCAAATGCTCCCAACGCGATACCAGCACCTGCTCCACATGTGAAGCCACCTATGGCACCACCGCCAGTCCAGCTTGATTACTCAAAATTTATCTACTTGTTTTCGATGGGTCCTTCATTAAAACGTGACCACGGTCCAAACATACTTACAACCCACGAGGTCTAACAAGGGGCACGATCCCGATACAAAAATCTTGAGAGCCTGATCCCCTCCTCAAGTACATCAAGCACAAGGCTATATCTAAACACATACAAGTAATGCGTCAAAATATTGACAATATCGATAAATAATAACTCCCACGAGGAGAATACCAGCTCCGTGCTACTACATTATCGCGAGACAACTCCCACGAGGAGATAACTCGATCAACTCTATTACCTCACGACGAGACAACTCCCACGAGGAGATAACTTGATCCGAGCTACTACATCGTCGCGGGATAACACGGACGACTCAACTAACTTATATCGCGACAAATTGGTCGCGCTATGCGCCAACGCGCCTTCACTCCCCTTTCGACACACGCTCCAACGCGTTTTCGCACACCATTGACTACTACAATTTTTACTCTCGACACTAATTGAGCCAAACCAATGGACCCACAATTTCCTTACATACTGGGCCACGAGCCCAATATCGAAGACCATTATCACCGAGGCCCAATCACCTTCAAGTAAGGTTTGGGCCCGACAATCTCAACTAAGCTATAAATAAATGTTTGAACTCATTCCTTAAGGTATACGTCCTATTAACTGAGTAATACTATCAACTGTATTCTCTGGACTATTTTCACTATCCACACGTCTGACTTGAGCGTCGGAGGGGTTTCCGCCGGATCAACCCCCGACTTAGTTCATGTGTGCTCCTTTCGCAGGGACCTCAGGATCATCAAGTTGTCAAGCTACTGATCCGCTTTGCTCTCCCAGCTCGTTTTCTACACTACATCAGGTGATCTAAGTAATTAACATCATCACGTGTCTACATTTTCTACGTACGTACTCACTCCGCTTATAATTGAATTGAATGGATTATTTATTAAATTAACAACTCAATTAACCAATAGGATTAATTAATCAACAACTTCGTGTTAGAACAAGGGGTCATTGCAAATAAGCCTATTGATATGCATAATTGGGCCAACCCAATGGACCTACAAATTATTTACATACTGGGCCATAAGCCCAATATCGGAGATCATTATCACCGAGGCCCAATCACCTTTAAGTAAGGTTTGGGCCCGCCAATCTCAACTAAGCTATAAATAAATGTTTGAATACATTCTTTAAGGTACGTCCTATTAACTGAGCTATACTAAAATATGTATTATCTGGACTATTTATACTATCAGCACGTCTGACTTGAGCGTCGGAGGGGTTTCCGCTGGATCAACCCCCGGCCTAGTTCATGTGTTCTATGATCGCAGGTCTCTCAAGGTCATCATGCTCGTGAGCCAGTGATCCACTCTGCTCTTCCAGCTCATTTACTTCAACTCTCTAAGGTGATCTAACTTTAGCATCATCACCTATCAATGAGTACTTATTCATAAAGAGATCCAGACAAAAAACTCTTTTACCCACACATGGTCCAGATTTTTGTAAAGGACTAAAATAACCCTTCATACTTTAATATGCTCCAATTTCATCATTAACTTTATTTAACCTCAATTTGACCCCAAATTTCACAAATTATTCAATTTTGACCCAAAACTTTTTTTTTTTTCATAAACTTTTATTTTCCCGCCGGTTTCCGGCGTTGACTTTTCAATTTTTTTTTCTTCCGGATTTTTTCGCCGGTTTCCGGCGTTGACTTTTTCGATTTTTTTTTTCTTCTCTTTCATTCTGTAACTTTTTTTTTCATTTAAACACCAATATTGCTGTGATTGACAGTAATATCGACTATATTACTGTTAAACAAGTAAAATTAACTAAACTACTGTTTAACACAGTAATATTACTATATTAATCTCTAGCACAGTAATATTAACACAACAAAACTCATTATTATTGTGTAATAGAGTAATATTATTATGTAGACCGTTCAACAAATGTAAACATAATAAAATCCAAAAGAATTAATATTACTATAACAACAGTAATATTACCGTCAACCACAGTAATATTACAATAATAGACAGTAATATTATTACGGTACTCCGTGAATAACTCAAACAAACAAAAAATCCAAACGAAATAATAATATTGATGTGGTTGACAACAATATTACTATAACAACAGTAATATTACCGTCAACCACAGTAATATTATTGTGTTTACAGTAATATTACAATAATAGACAGTAATATTATTACGTTACTCCGTGAATAACTCAAACAATACAAAATACCCAAACAAATAATAATATTGATGTTGTTGACAGTAATATTATTGTGTTTACAGTTATTTTACTATCAACGACAGTAATATAATTACGTTAACTTGTCAACAAATCAAACAAAATAAAAAAACAACAAAAAAAATAAATAATAATATTACATTAATTTACTGTCAACGGCAGCACAATTACATAAAAGTATTGTCAACAGCAGTACAATTACGTTAATCAACTTTCATTACAGTATAATTACGTTAATTTACTGTCAGTGACAACACAATTACGGTCAACGTTTAGCGGCGGACGTAAAAAAAAAAAAAAAAAACTTAAAAAGACACTAAAAAAGTCAACACCGGAGACCGCCGGTCAACGCTGGAAACCGGCGAAAAAATCCGGAAGAAAAAAAAAGAAAAAAGAAAAGAAAAAAAAATGAAAAGTCAACGCGGCAAAAAAAAATTTATTGAAAAAAAAAGTTTTGGGTCAAAATTGAATAATTTGTGAAATTTGAGGTCAAATTGAGATTAAATTAAGTTAAGGATGAAATTGGAGCATATTAAAGTATGCTCCAAAAAAAAGTCAAAATTGAATTTTTGTGGTCAAAATTGGATTTTTGTGGACAAAATTGATTAAATTCGGGTAAACAATTAAAAATTGGGTATAAAGGGTTGAGGGTAATATTGACATATACATGAATATTTTCTTTATTTATAATAAATATTAAAGGGATGAGCTTATTAGTGAAAAATATATAACCCGTAAGAGCAACCCATAGGTATTAAATAAATTATTGTCCATTTTTCATTGAAATTTATTGAAATTTTATTTATTTTTTTCCGTTGAATCTACTAGAGTTATTTTTAAGGAATATTTGGTTCCTTTTTTTTTTGGGTGCATTTTTGCACCTCTAGGAGATTGAGTATCAAATTAAGTACCACTTTAGTGCCTCCATTGGAGTGAAATATTTTCACTTTAGGCAATCAAAATGGTAGTTTTGTAATTTAATACTCCATTTGGTTCTCCCATTGGAATTGTTCTAAACCTAGAATAATACAGATGTTTGGTTAGGGACGTATGCACAAAAACCCCTTAAAACAATCACACCAAATCCATATACCCGTCAACCACTTTGTAATATAATAATACTTCGAAAGTGTTTGACTAAACGTATAAGATGTTAAAAGAAGTTTATAAGATGTTTTATAGCTTATAAGCTCTTCCAAAGTGTTTGGTAATTTAAAAAAAAAAAATCTTACTTTTTTTAAAAATAAGCTGTTAGAGAGCAAATAAAATCTTTTTAAAAAGGGACTTAAGATATAGGTCCCTGGTGACAAAACTTATTAGAACTAAACGACAAGTTTAACTACACTTTTGCTTCACATCCTTTATAAATTTCATTCCAGAAATGCCCTTCATACACAAAATATGAAATATGCACCAAGTAATATTTAAAGTGCATTTATTATTTTTTATTCTGCATTTAACAATTTCACTTTGCATCTAAGATTTTTTTATAATTTTTATTTTTACGTAGAAACACGTTACTTTTTTTTTTTTTTTTTTTTTTTTTTAAATTTTCGTATTTTTAACTATTATAGAAATCTATTTTTTTTGTTTATATAATATTGAAAATTATGAATTTAAAAAAAAAAATCGGTCATAGACATCTATAGACACCCATAGGAAATCGTAGAAATTTAAAAAAATACATCTACCCCACCTTTTTATCTAAGATCTTATAGTGAGTAAAAATAGGAAATAAACTCATTATCCAAACACTCTAAAAATTAATCTTAAAAATAAGATGTAACAACTTATCAACTCTTAAAACATGTTATCAGACCCAAGAGATTATCAGTTGTTTAAAATAAGTTTAACAAAAAATAGTAACCATTCCTTGTTTTCCTTTTTAGAGATCATTCCATGGCCACCACCACCAATTATAGAAAAACTATTTGGATGGAAATGAAGGTTTTCTGCCTAGGCCACCACCACCACCTCGGCCGTCGGGGTGGCTCCACCCTTCACGCCCGACACCTTGTCAACTCCCAAGACGGAGGCAATGATTGTAACAGTAGATATGGACTAAAATAGCTTCTACGTCGACCCACAAAAAAAAAAGAAAAATAAATGACAGAATAGTGATTTTTCAGATTCTGGTAATATTGTTTTGACGAAAAGTAAATTTGGGGAGTTGATGCGATGCAATCAACAAATTTTTTTTTTTTTTTTATTGACTTCATTGAAAACTTATTTTCTTCTTCACAAATATATTCCTTGAGCCACATGAATTAAATTAGTTGTCTATAATTGGATGGAGTTTTGTAATTCACTGTTGAAAACCTTCAATTCCATCCAAATAGTTTTTCCCGTAAAGTTTCCGGTCAGAAAGATAAAAAGGATGCATTTTGCCAAGTAAATGCTAATTGAAGGGTGCAAAGTGTCAAATTTGTAATTTAAGAGTGCAATGTGCCAAATAAGTGTATTTGAATGGTGTAAAATGCCAATTACCCATGGAATTATCAATATTCTTGCAGTTTAGTTTCTCAAAGTTATTTTTTGTTGTTTTAAAAAGTGTTAAAAAAATCAATATTAATTTGTAGAATACTTGGATTGCAATTCCATAAATTGTAAATTCGATTATTACTATTCTTAAAATTAGAGCTTCCTTAGAATTAGTATTTAACTCTATTTACCCTTAAATAAAATAGAAATGGATCTTTAATATTTAGAATCATCAATACAAATTTTTTTGAAGGGTCCGAGAGGGGTTGTACTACTCGGACCCAAACGATTTAATCTGGTGCGTAGAAAATAATTAGTAAAAATTTATAGTCGTTGATTTAAAGTACGAACTAGTACGATCCAGTACGAACCTATGAATTTATAAATTAAGGTACGAACCCAGTAAAAATAGATCGTACAAAGGTCGTACTCCATCGTACTTCATGTAAAATTACTTTATTAACCTTACATTATTAAACCACAAAATTAAAAGTAGGGTTAACTGTACTTTGCCCCTAACTTTGGTCATTTTTGCACTTTGCCCCCCAAATAAAAAAAAAATTCCACGATCATACCTCGACTAACTAATTTAGCCCAATTTCACCAATTAACCATTTTTTTACCATAATTTCAATTTCCGTTCCATTACTAATATTAAATCAAACTAAATACTAGTAATCATATTAATTGTAAAACAAATTTATTAACAAATTAGACGTCCAAAACTTTTTCTCCCAAATCAAAATCCCCCTCTTCGCGATCGAGAAATGCCCATCAAGCCACCTTCCTCACCTCCTTCTCGCCATGGAAGTTAAGGAAGCGGTTGTTTTTCGGCTGCCGAACCACTGTCAAGATTGGGCAGAAACATATATAGGGCTTCTTCAAAACCACCAAACGTAATTCTTTCATCAAATCAGACACGGTTCTTCGATTGGCTTTTGTAGATAGATTCTCCAAATAAGAATGAAGTGAGTACTTGTGTATTGTTGTGATTCGTTTCTTCATTGCACTGATCGAGATATGATTTTTTGTATTGTGATTCTTGTTATGAACTTAAATTTGTACGTATCAAGTGAAAAATGTCCAATCTCGTTGAATGAATGCTCAAAACATAATATTGTGTTTTTTGTAGTTGTTAATTACATGATTCCTCCATTTTTTTAATGTTAAGGTCACATTACCCAGGATAAGAGCAAAATTGAAGTTAGAAATTGTCCAAAAAAACATACACATAGGTACTAAAGTAGTTTACAAATATAATTAAAATGCAGAAATTATAGGATTGAATATCAAATTGTTAATGGTAGTAATATTTCGTTTATTACTGTAGATGGTGTCTTCTTTGTAGCAGATCATAATCAGACTAACATAAACATAATTGTTGTTAATCTTAACATAAATGAATTGATGTATATATATATATATATATATTCCATGTTTAAAGGCCATCCTCTGGACCTGATTTATCTACCAATACAATCGGTACATGGTCTGCAAATTAAGAAAAGTGTAATACACAGTTGATGATGCTAAAGTTAGATCACCTTAGATAGTTGAGATATGATGAACTGGAAGAGCAGAGTGGATCACTAGCTCACGAGCTTGATGACCTTGAGATACCTGCGATCATAGAACACGTGAACTAGGCCGGGGGTTGATCCGGCGGAAACCCCTCCGACGCTCAAGTCAGACGTGCGGATAGTGGAAATAGTCTAGAGAATACAGTTAATAGTATTGCTTAGTTAATAGGACGTACCTTAAGGAATGAGTTTAAACCTTTATTTATAGCTTAGTTGAGATTGTCGGGCCCAAACCTTACTTGAAGGTGATTGGGCCTCGGTGATAGTGGTCTTAAATATTGGGTTCGTGGCCCATTAGATAAAGAAATCGTAGGCCCATTGGGTTGGCCCAATTAGGCATATCATTAAGCCCCCCACTCTCGAGTCGATGTGGGGGCCATGTCGAAATGGGTTCTCGATCGTGTCGAGAGTAAAAAATGTAGTGGTCTTTCTTTGACATATGGCCTGATGGTGTGCGAAAACGCGTTGGAGCGTGTGTCGGAGGGGCGTGAAGGCGCGTTGGCGCGTAGCGCGACCAAGTTGTCGCGATGTAAGTTACTTGAGTTGTCGATGTTGTCCCGCGACGATGTAGTAGCGAATTATCTCCTCGTGGGAGTTGTCTCGTCGCGGGGTAATAGAGTTGATCGAGTTATCTCCTCGTGGGAGTTGTCTCGCGATAATGTAGTAGCACGGATCAAGTAATCTCCTCGTGAGAGTTGTTATTTATTGACATTGTCAATGTTTCGACGCGTTGCTCGTATGTGTTTACATATAGCCTTGTGCGTGATGTACTTGAGGAGGGGATCAAGCTCTCAAGATTTTTTTTATGGGGATCGTGCCCCTTGTTAGACCTCGTAGGTTGTAAGTATGTTTGGACCGTGGCCACGTTTTAATGAAGGACCCGTCGAAAGCAAGTAGAGAAATTTGAGTAATCAAGCTGGCCAGGCTATATAGATTCCCATAATATCTTTAAGTGTTTCTAAGGTTGTAATCGTGCTAACTTGAGCTTTTGATTGTGTAGTGAATTGCGAGCGAGTTGTCTCCTCGAGAGAGTTATCTTGCAGCGAAGTTGTAGAAGCATTGAATGACGCGCGACTGAGGAGCGTGCGGATTGAGGTCGCTCAGAGCGAGTTGTCTCATCGTGGGAGTTGTCTCGCACGAGTCTTTTTATCGAGTGAGGTGGCTGCACGTGGGAGTTGCCTTGCAACGGATTTGTAGTGCCGAGCGAGTTGGCTCCTCGTGGGAGTTGTCTCAATGTGGGTTGTGGTACCGCGAGTTGGCTCCTCGTGGGAGTTGTCTCGCTGCGGGTTGTAGTATCGAGCGAGTGGTCTCCTCGTGGGACTTATCTCTCTATGGTTTCGTAGACCCGAGGGGAGTTGGCTCCTCGTGGGAGTTGCCTTGCAACGGGTTATAGGACGAAGCGAGTGGTCTCCTCGTGGGAGTTATCTTGCTGTGGTTCCGTAGACCCGAGGGAGTTGGCTCGCAACGGGTTATATGACCGAACGAGTTATCTCCTCGTGGGAGTTGTCTCGCTACGGGCTATAGTTCCGAGCGAGTTGGCTCCTCGTGGGAGTTGTCTCGCTGCGGGTTCTTAATACCGATGGAGTTGGCTCCTCATGGGAGTTGTCTCGCAACGGGTTTGTAGGACCGAACGAGTTTGCTCCTCATGGGAGTTGTCTCGCAAGGGTTGTAGGACGGAGCGAGTGGTCTCCTCGTGGGAGTTATCTCGCTGTGGTTTCGTAGACCCGAGGTAGTTGGCTCCTCGTGGGAGTTGTCTCGCTACGGGTTCGTAGTACCGAGGGAGTTGGCTCCTCGTGGGAGTTGTCTCGCTGTGGGTTGGTAGTTTCGAGCGATTTGTCTCCTCGTGGGAGTTGTCTCGCAAGCCCCCCACTCTCGAATCGATATGGAAGCCAAGTCAGAAAAGGTACTGATCGCGTCGAGAGTAGATCGGTGTTGTTGTGTTCCGTTAGTCGTTGGAATGGCGTGGAGGAATAATAATTTTTATTTCCTCTCCGGAGAACGAGCGCTATATGGTGGGGCGCGTTGGAATCCTTGCGCGATTTGGTAGAGCGATTTGAGATTCCCGCCCGATGTGGTGGTGCGCAGTGGATGTTACGCGCAATTAAGTGAGTAGAGGGAGGCGCGCGCGCCAATTGATGGTCGTAATTTCGAGCGAGTTGTATCGCAACGGCTGTGGAGCGACGCGCGTATCTAGGACGCACGTGTGGATCGATGTCGCACGGTAAAGGATCACGTGGGTTGAGGTCGCACGGTAGAGGATCATGTGGATCGAAGTTGCGGGCGCGAATAGAGTTCTCGCGGTGGGGGAGTGGTTGGGGACGAAGAGTGCGCGCGCGTAGCGCGGATAGAGATGTCGGCGCGGGAATGCCGAAAATGCCTGCACGTTGCGGCTTGCAAATGGCGAAGATGCGCGTGCGTTGGGGCGTGCGATTGATGGAGATGCGGCCGCGTAGAGGCGCGCGACTAGAGACGGAGACGGGCATGCAAAACGCAGAGACTTGCGCGCGATATGCGGGGATATGGAACGCGTGCGCGGATGCTAGCGCCTAGATGCGGATGCGGAGCATATGTGCAAATGCGGGTGTGGAGCGTGCAGATGCGGATGCGAACGCATGCGCAAATGCGGAAGCAGAGCGGATGCGCGGATGCGGATGCGGACCGCATGTGCGGATGCGGATGTGGAGCTCATGCGCGGAGGCGGATGTAGAGTGCATGCCCGGATGTGGAGTGCATGCGCGGTGGCAGATGTGGAGCGCATGCGGTTGTGGAGCGCATGCGCGGATGCGGAGAGCGTGGATGCGGAGCTCATGCGCGCGGATGTGGAGCACATGTGCTGATGCAGATGTAGAGCGCATAGGAGCGGAGCGCATGTGCTGATGCTGATGTGGACCGCGCAGATGTTTAGCGCGCCGATGTGAATGCGGAGCGCTTACGGATGTGAACAGCACGGAAGCAGAGAACATGTGCGGATTCGGATGTAGACCGCGCAGATGCTGTGCGCGCGGATATGGAGCGCATGCTAATGTGGAAAGTACGGATGTGGAGCGCATGCGCGGAGGCGGAGCACATGCGCTGATGCAGATGTAGAGCGCATGGAAGCGAAACACATGTGCGGATGTGGATGTAGACCGCGCCAGTATGGAACGCATGCTAATGTGGATAGCGCGTATGTGGAGCGCATGCGCGGAGGCGGATGTGGAGGGCATGCCCGGATGTGGAGTGCATGTACGGAGGCAGATGTAGAGCGCATGCGGATGTGGAGCGCATGCGCGGAGAGCGCGGATGCGGAGCGCATGCGCGCGGATGTGGAGCACATGCGCTGATGCAGATGTAGAGCGCATGGGAGCAGAGAGCATGTGCTGATGCTGATGTGGACCGCGCAGATGTTTAGCGCATGGATGTGAATGTGGAGCGCATGCGCGGATGCGGATGCGGAGAGCGCGGATGCGGAGCACATGCGCAGATGCAGATGTGGATGCGGATCGCACGCTCGTCGCTAGGGGTGCGAGGTTGGGGATGTGTTATCGTTGGAGTAGAGAGATCATACCCAATTCTTGAGATGAGATGTGAAACTGTTGGAGTTGAAAGGTATGGAAGATGTACCACCCCTGTGACGAGATGTCCAACCATTTGGATGAGATGCCAAACCTTGTGGTGGGATGGCCCCCATCTTAGGATGAGGCGATCACGAACCCTGTTATGGTTTTGAAGGACTCAAAGTGTCGTTGACATCATTGGAAGGAGGAGCTCGTAAGGGAGAGGTGTTGGCTCTCGGAGGTGAACGTGGGCGATGTTGCGCAGTTCGCACTTCTCGACGATGAGTGAGTTGTTACATTCGATACCTATGTTCCGAAGTGCATGCACACGACACACTCGCTTGGTGGTTGTTACCTTATAGCGGTGGTTGTGGCACGGGTGGAGCCGCAGGAAGAGCGTTGACTCCTGCTATGGCGATGTATTGTGCCACTGTTTCAGGGGCAATACGAGTTGAAGTTTCCAAGGTCGTATGTTGAATGTCCTCTTCGGTTATCTGAACCGTTAAAGGAGCAAGGAGAAGTGGATCCTGTTGAGGACCTAGTGGGGCCTCGCGAGGAGCATTGACTCATGTATGGTGCCACTGCTTCAGTGGCACGAGTCGAAGCTTTCGCGATCATACGCTGAAGGTCCTCGTCGGTTATCTGAACCGTTCGAGGAGAAAGTAGAAGTTGATCATGTTGAAGCTTCCACGATCATAAACTGAAGGTCCTCTTCGGTTATCTGAACCGTTCGAGGAGCAATGAGAAGTTGATCCTATTAAGGACCTAGTGGGGCCTCGCGAAGGGAGCGTTCGCCCCTTTGCGATGATGTATGGTGCCACTGATTCAGTGGCAGCATGAGTTCAAGCTTCCGTGATCATACGCTGAAGGTCTTCTTCGGTTATCTGAACCGTTCGATGAGTAAGTAGAAGTTGATCTTGTTGAAGCTTCCGCGATTATACACTGAAGGTCCTCATCGGTCATTTGAACCGTTGGATGAGCAAGTAGACCTTGGCGAACGAAATATTTTGGGGGCAGAGGTAAGCCCCAGGAGTCGATAACCCTTGGCGAACGAAATATTTTGGGGGCAGAGGTAAGCCCCCAGGGAGTCGATAACCCTTGGCGAACGAAATATTTTGGGGGCAGAGGTAAGCCCCAGGAGTCGATAACCCTTGGCGAACGAAATATTTTGGGGGCAGAGGTAAGCCCCCAGGGAGTCGATAACCCTTGGCGAACGAAATATTTTGGGGGCAGAGGTAAGCCCCCAGGGAGTCGATAACCCTTGGCGAACAAAATATTTTGGAGGCAGATGTGAGCCCCCAGGGAGTCGATAACCCTTGGCGAACGAAATATTTTGGGGGCAGAGGTAAGCCCTCAGGGAGTCGATAACCCTTGGCGAACAAAATATTTTGGGGGCAGAAGTAAGCCCCCAGGGAGTCGATAACCCTTGGTAGTGTTTAAAGGCCTCCTCGGTTGTCTGATCCGATCGAGGGGCGGGAATAAGTGGATCCGATAATCTAGTGAGACATCACGAGGAGGGTCTCGTGGTGGATCCCGAGCATGGGGAGGATGAAGTGGCAAGCCAGAGCCTCCACGAGGTGGGAGGTTGTTAGCAGTGTCACACTCCCCTGAGCAGAAGTCTCAAGGCCTTCTTACGCGCTACGTGATCTTGTTTGCCTTCCCCCAGACGGCGCCAAAATGATGATGCTAAAGTTAGATCACCTTAGATAGTTGAGATATGATGAACTGGAAGAGCAGAGTGGATCACTGGCTCACGAGCTTGATGACCTTGAGATACCTGCGATCATAGAACACGTGAACTAGGCCGGGGGTTGATCCGGCGGAAACCCCTCCGACGCTCAAGTCAGACGTGCGGATAGTGGAAATAGTCTAGAGAATACAGTTAATAGTATTGCTTAGTTAATAGGACGTACCTTAAGGAATGAGTTTAAACCTTTATTTATAGCTTAGTTGAGATTGTCGGGCCCAAACCTTACTTGAAGGTGATTGGGCCTCGGTGATAGTGGTCTTAAATATTGGGTTCGTGGCCCATTAGATAAAGAAATTGTAGGCCCATTGGGTTGGCCCAATTAGGCATATCAACAGTAAATGTCTATGTAACAAAAAGATCGAAAAATATATTATTACCATGACAGATTATTAAAGAATAGAACCGCTGAATACTATGCCTATCTTCATCAACTAAAATTGTTAAATAGAAGTGGATTTGTCCATGTGGAACAATTTTCTTAAATGAATTCTACATGAGAAACTCGGAGTTATAGAAGCTCGACGTCTCTTCAAATTTATTGTGCATCCCGATCCCTCCGAATCTTTGCCTCAGCGACCCAATTCGGATTCAAACAACAAGCTCAATGTCTCAATACCACTCACTCCGATTCGCTCGTTGCAACAAGGGCTCTTGCTGAAAAACTTGATCTAACTGTATATGTGCAATTATCAACATTTTTTTTTCTTTTGGTTGTTTTATCTTGTATAACATGAGAAGCTGCTAAGAATTTTTTTTACTGATCATTGAAAAAAAAAAGAGAAGCTGCTAAGAATTTTTTTTACTGATCATTGAAAAAAAAGAGAAGCTACTAAGAATAATATTAAGAATAAAACAAGGACAAAAACTCAACTAAAAGCAAAGAGAAAAATTAATTGCACATAGAGTGACAACACAGATACAGGCAGGCTACACATTTTATAAATATATTCTTTTAAATTCAAGCATGGAGCGCAAAAACAAAAGAACGAATCTGCCATTTCAAACAGATATCTATAGTTTGCTGCCTGACACACTAATTA
This sequence comes from Erythranthe guttata, assembly GCF_056151865.1. Lineage (NCBI taxonomy): Eukaryota > Viridiplantae > Streptophyta > Magnoliopsida > Lamiales > Phrymaceae > Erythranthe > Erythranthe guttata. Next base: position 15,123,456 of record NC_142539.1, read on the forward strand.
AACTGACCAAATACTCGAAACATATCCATTATAAGAACAACGAAGTAATTGATAGGAGATTATAACTTTAAGCAACTTTTGGACCTTGGATTTGTGATACTGCCAATTTTTTTTTGTGAGACGATCTGCCTGCGGGCAAGTAGTAAACGATGATTAGGGTTCATTAAAATAAAAAAACATGATAGAAGAGAGAAGCAAGATTCTCATTTCTTCAAGGCCAGTTAATAAATAAGTAGGTTTTTGTTTTATTTTAATTATTATTGTTATAAAATCCAATCTTATTTACTGATTAATAATTACTTGTTTTTTTAATTATGTTTAAGTTCTAAGGATTTTTATGTAATTTCACTAATGAGATAGGTATCGTACTTTTTTGTATGGGGTTCGTACTTATCCTATGTGGCGTAATTTTATTGGTAGATTACGGTCCGAGAAGTACAACCCCTCTCGGACCCTAGACAATCCCTACTTTCTTGGGGTTGTCTAGGGTCCGAGAGGGTTGTACTTCTCGGACCACTATGAGCCAATAAAAATATGACACATAAGATTAGTACGTACCTAGCAAACAAATGTACGATCCATGGATTACAAATGAAATTACATAAAACTCCCTTTCAATTAAACTTAAAACATAATGGAAAAATTAATAATCTAAAAGTTAATTATAAATCAACAAATTTTAAATCATATCAAATAGGGGTTGTCTAGGGTCCGAGAGGGTTGTACTTCTCGGACCATAAGATATCTAATCTGGTCCGTACGAAATATTTAAAATTTAATCATATCCATTGATCTTATGTACGACCTAGTACGATACCATATATTTTAAAAAATAGTGTACGTACCCAGTAAAAACACATTGTACCCTATCGTACACACATCGTATTTTATATAAATTACTTATTTAACCTTATAAACTCAAATCAATAAATTAAAAAAAAAAATCTCATAATCTTCATTTACAATAATAATAGTTAATTAAAAAATATTTCACGTGAAATAAAATCAAAACCTGCCAAATGTTCTTCCCCAAAATCACAATCTCTGCAGATCGAGATTTTGCAGAATTCTTACTTTCGTCCCTCTTGATCGTCCGCCGCCCTCTCAATCATTTTCCACGGCCAATAGAACCATGAAATTTGGAATTGTTGGGAAATATGGAGTCCTCATTGTCTCGATGCCCATCTCAATAGACGTAGAAATTTGGAATTCGAGTTTCAAACAACAAACAATTTCTATGATTTTTGTGTGTAAATACAAATTATTTTGTGTCCCTCTAACATTAACTTCATATATATATGTACGTGCATATATTAAGGTGCTTCGTTTATGTAGTTTGTTGTACTTTTGTTCTGTTCTTTTCTCGGTACATATGAGTATGGTTGTGATTTTGATGATTTAGAATTATACTGTGTGTTTTTTTTTTTTAATTGAAGTATATATGAGCATGGAAATTATTTGAAATAGCTTGTTTGCATCATAAGCAATTGTTTTAAATTTTGGGGCTGAGGATTGTCATTTTGTGCACCATAAGTAATCTGTGAAATAGCTTAACTGCGTAATAGTATTGTAAGATAGATTGTATTTGGTGATTTAGATTATTGGAAAGATATGTTTCTGTTATTGACATTATTATGAGTCATGAGAAGTATGTCTTATCTCTATAACTCAAACGCTCAATGTTTGAGTTGTAAAAAGCTTACACGCGAGTATTGTATATCATATTTCTATTTCATATCTTTTATGCTTAATTTCAGGTAAGAAGTTATTCCTCTAGTTAGTAAATAATTTATTACTCCAGAGAAGCCGAGTTTGTCTCAGCCACATCATGCAGTGTCAAGCCGTTTAGTTCGTCGTAAAGATTAATGCGTGGAGCTTACTGTAATATTTTCTGAAAATAGCTCGGCCATTAAACTCTCAAAGATTAATGCCGGATCTAGGAAACCCTGTTGAACAAAATGCGCAGCTTGATGGGAGTTTGTAACTTTCTGATACAAACTGATTGTGCAATTAGTTTGAGGGAGGATGATGTTCAAACTGAAAGATTTATTATATTGTTTTAAGTTCAATTTATTTTGGGCTGATTATTTTCACCATTTATTTTCAATTTAGTTATGTGTATTCCAGCTCTCCTTCATGTGTTTTGTAAGGCTATATAAGCCAAGTTTATCATCGGTTTTATCTCCCAAATTTGTAGAGTTTAAGTCTACTAAATACTTAGACTCCATTACTCCAACATTTTAGGCATCCTTTCGACCGTAAAAGATGTGAACTTGGAATTGGTTATTCTCATTTCTAACAGATATTTGTTCTCCTTGACAAGTTTTATTGTGGTAAAAACTACTCAATCACTTTAATGGCTGGTAAAGGAAGCACTTGTAAAATCTAGTTTTATTAAAAAAAAAAAAAAAAAATCCCATGTGGATGTATCTATCAATGATGAGTTGTAATAGAATGGTAGGATTGCTCCTCCCATTACGGTTATGGCAATACAATATGATGCTATAACATGTTTGAAAAACAGTTCCTTCTATTTATTAATTTGGATATTGATTATACCAGTGCAAATGAGATCTCGATTGGTTAATAAATATGTTATATGGTTTAATCATGAAGTCTTCATTGGTCTGTTTATTTTTCTCATGTTGATTGATTTTTGTTAATTTTATATTGTTTATATTTTCACGGCCTTAAATAGCAAATTTTGGTCATTTCTTCGTATAAGAAATGGACTAATTCTTCATAATGCGACATATTAATTTATAAAATATTGTGTTAAGGCAAAAGGAATAACGACATAAGAAACAATTTTACCATCCTCCCTCAGAAGTTAAGAAAATCACACAAGCTTGGCAGAAAGGTCACAACATGGAATTTAGGGTGCTGATATTGCATGTACAATTGATGTGGAAGGTAAAAACAAAGACTTTCTGTAAATTAAAAGAAATCTACAACTAAAGCCAAGTCAAAAGAACAATATGAATTATACAGATTCTTATACTACCAAGCCTTCTGAATCCTTCCTCCAGTCTTCCTTCAACTTTTTGAAGACTTAAAGTTTATATTGGTAATGGTATCTTCCTCGTTCTACTTTTCATCAAAGCATCAAACTCTTTGCGGTTGCCAACTTGCGCTGCAGCTAACTGAACCACAAGCAAGATACTAGGAACCGTAGGATACAACAGTTCTTTTTTCTTACAAAATAGATCAAAAACTTTTGAGCAAAATCAGTTAACACAGAACCAGATGATTAAGATACATACTTGGCCCAAAAACTTATTTCAAGGAAAGATTAATTAAGTGTCGATTATTCAATTTAAAGCTTCAACTACCAAACACTATTCGAGCAAACATAAGAAGCTAACAAAGGAAAATAAAATCCAAGGCAAACAAATGGATATAAAGCAGGTTGTTAGTTCCATGTAGTATATTCTCCAATTCAAACACTTATTTCTTAAACATAAAGAAATGTCAACCCAAACATCAGTTCTACCGTTGGTAACTAAAACATAATAATTTCGAAGACAAACAGAGAAATTTGAAGAAGTGATATTCGTCCCTCTGCCATAATTTTATATAAATCTATTTCAATTTGAATATTGTAAAGCATGTAACAATTCTCATAAATCAGCAAGATTATGAATTCAAAACAACATTCATAATCGATCGCATCGATCGCATTCTTAACTTTTAGCCTTTGACTCTGTTACTTTTGATAGTAAAATGGCAAGAATGTAGATTTTCGGGCAAATACATGAACATATTAACTTACCTTTCTCTACAAAATGATTTCGTGCCCCAAGAATTGAAGTTTGCCAGAGAGGAGGAAAAGATCGATGATTAATTTTGTTTTTGAGAGGAACGATCATTAATGAGTTAAGGACTGAGGAGGCTGTTGTAATTAGGTTTAACGTTTAAGAAATTAGATTTGATTCGTAATATTATTTTTTCATTTAATAAGTTATCAATTATATAATTAAGTTTTTAGTTTAATTAGAATGGGTGTTTAAGTAATTTTACTTGTAATGTGGGGTTCGTAATTTTTTTTACTGGGTACGTACTAATCCTACGTGGCGCGTCTTTATTGGTTACTTACGGTCCGAGAAGTACAACCCTCTCGGACCCTAGACAACCCCTATCAAATAAGATACAACATTACGTCAAAACTAATTATTCTTCTTCTTAAACTATAAATCTAATTCCATTAATTCCCTTTATTCATTAAAGATCGTTCCTCAAAGAAAAAAAGTACCAGGATTCATCATCGGTCTTTTCCTCCAATATTAATCATCGATCATTTTATTTTTTGGAAAACTCATCATCGATTGGTAACTCCCTTTGTGGCAAACTTTTTTGGTGCAAGAAATCATCCTGTGATTCTTTTGTTCGATCTTTTCCTCCAATATTAATCATCGATCATTTGTTTAGAAAAATCATCATCCATTGTTAACTCCTTTTCTTGCAAACTTATTTGGGGCAATAAACCAGCATGTGATTTTTCTGTTAGGCATTTGACATTCCTTGTAAGAGAATGGTCAGTCAATCTACTCTTGTATCATGTATGCATACGAAAAACAAAAATCCAATTGTGGGTGCCGCAGTCAAGGTGTTTGATAAAATTCCTCTATAATTAAAAGTTTATTTGTTACCACTTTTGTTGGGTGATGGAGATGTTATTTAATACTTTTTTTTTAAGCATAAATGATATTAGATTTGATAGCATTTTATGTTCTACAGTTCTAGCCCTTCTGCCAAATTCTTGAGTCAATGCAAATATTAGAACTGTCTATATTGCTTGATGGTTTTGCAACATATATCGTTTGAGTAACTATTTAATTGAGGAATGAGGATATTGTGATAGAGTTGAGGAAATAATTGCCTCGAGTGTTCTGACAATTTGTTCTGAACTTGTTCGAGAATACTTAATATGGGATTTCTCTTCTTCTTTACAAGAGTAATCTTGTGGTTGGTTTTGTTGTCAAGTTGAACGGTTTGCTGACAGCATGTCACTTGTCAAGCTCTGAAGTTGTTTAAAGAATGAGTTTGTGGAGAAAATTCAAGGAATAATGAAGATTTTGATGGATAAATGCTTGTTGAAGAGGATAAGAAGTTTGAAGGGACTGATAACAAGGCCATTTTAAAGTATTGATACTACCATGGCAAAAACCAGAGAGAAATATGGAGTGAAAATTCAGGGGGATTTCAGTTAAATCAATGTCCTCTGTTTTCATAATCTTACGACTCTTTTCTTGATAGAGATACAATTTGTTACAAAAGAATAGAAGGATAATATACTGTGATATACTGTGTTAAAACTTGGTTAAAGATGAACTTTCCTTATTATTTCAAGTTTTAGAAGTATGATGAGTTATAGTCAAAGTGTTCAATTCAAATGAAGATAAAAACTTTATACGAGAGAACTAGCCAGAGCTTTTAGTCATTTGTTATTTTTTTCACAAAATTCTCTTTACCTGGTTTTTGTTTTTGTTTTGTTTTTTTTCTTTTTTGGTGAAAAAAGGAATTCAAAACCAGCACTATAAGACTATTGGGAATAGCCATAACAGCCATCATAAAAAAAGGTCAACTACATGATGAGTATAAATATTAAAAACAATTACTGGGACTAAGAGTTGTTGATTACATCCATTTGTAATATAATATATATATATATATATATATATATATATATATATATATATATATATATATATATATATATATATATATATATATCACTCATCATCCACGCAATTATAAATTCACAGCTTCTCATCATGACTCCGATTATTATTCGAGCCAGTCATATTGTCTTTAATATCGAGCGACTTATCCTTGGTCGCTTCAAGGTTTTCGAAGATAGTGTCTTTTGCCGACTCATAAGTCTGCCCAGCTTTGTCATTAGCAGCTTCACAACCTTAAAACCTCATTTCCTGCATTTATATGAACTGTTAATTCACAAATTCAATCAAAATTCAATGATGATGTATGAAATAAAAATGACAGGGAAACATCTTTAGAAAGAAAAAAAAACAGATGTTCAACTTGCGTTGCCAAAGCCACGATTACACAGCTTCAAGCCATACTAATAAGTCCGTTCATAGGTAACGTACAAAAAGATAAAGTTTGAGTAAACTGCATACAGTAAGTCGGTAACCATACATGCAGCCTGACCAAGTAATTCCTACCCTTAAGTGGTTCCCGTATTTGCGGCTAAAAAATTCCTTGTTCTAGGACAAGAGGACAAAACTTATAGAAGATCACTGATGCCGAAAAACTGAAACCAATAGCTAATTTAGAAGCTCGCATGTGTGCCACTAGAAGAATGGCAATACATTTTCACGTATCACATCACCTCTAGCGCCGCTAGGAATTTATGCAGAGATGTATAAGAAAAAATTACAAACCTAAGAAAGCTTTAAGGTAGGCTCGACTAACCGATGTGAAAACATCCCATAAATCAACTGGTACCGTACGACCAAGAAATTGAAAAAACAAAATGACCAGAGAACATGTCAATAACCTTGTTGTTGTTGCTATCATTAAAATTCCCGAATCATCATAATGGGCAAAGCTAGGCTCGGTTTAAAAGGCAATGAATTTTGGTTGTACTTCCCCCTTATGGACCTCATTTTCTCTCAGACATATATTCGAACACTTTGACTACCGATATTTCACCTTCCTCCACACACTTTTCAAAATTCAACTAATTCTCCCGGTTCCTCTTCAGTATCAGAACAACCCAAAGTCCTACCAGACGATTCATTATTTTTAAGTTCAGATAACGTAGGAAGTATACCTGAATCCACCATTGTAGAGTTCCCTCTACGTTTTCTTTGTAATCTTTCAAACTAGGAGTTGCAAGTCAAGAAGACCCGACTTCCCCATGGATAGTGGGAGGGGAATCCCTAAATCTTAGCTTGAATATACAAAATCGCTAGAACACGACCCTAAATTACACCATATTCCCGACGATTCTAACTTTCTTGGTTCTCTTGGCCATCGAGAAAAAAGATTGAGAGGGCCGGCGAGACGATGAAACAACGAAGAAACCTTCGGTTTTGCTTAATCTCGATCAACAGACATTTTAATTTTGGGAAGAAGATTTGGAGTTTTGATTAATTGATTATGATTATTAAAATATTTTTTAATGGGGATTTTAATTAATTCATTTGAATATAGAAGGCTAATTAAGTAATTTATATAAAGTACGATGGGTGTACGATGGGGTACGGTGTGTTTTTACTGGGTTCGTACATTAATTTTCAAATCTTTAGTATCGTACTAGGTCGTACATAGGTTGTACATAAAATTGATGGTTGAGATCCAATTTTAATTATTTTATACGCACCAGATTAAATATTTTACGGTCCGAGAAGTACAACCCTCTCGGACCCTAGACAACCCCTACTTTCTTTGTTCTATTCTACAATCCCGGGTCGGGTAGGATTACTCGAGTACAACTTTTGGGAAATTAAATAAATTAGGGCTACGCTTTTTAGTTCTTAACTCTAATTTCTCCTTCCTTCCAATTCTTAGACCCAATCAATCTCAACCAAAAAGTCTTCAAACACCGGCGAAGGCAGCGGCGGCGGCGGCGGGTACAGCTTCTATCTTCTTGGGATTATATTTTATCAGCGACCTTGCTTGGGCTCTGCTTCCTGTACCTGAAAGCTGAAATAAAAGGCGAGTCTTTTATCCTTGTGCTCATCATATTTTTTTCTTCAATGGGTTTTTTTTATTTTCTATCTTTTCTTGTTAGTCCTGAAATTTTAGTGTGTTTCTAGTTTAGCTGCAATTTTAGTTCTATATATAAATTACTGAATCAATTTGCACACCATTATTTAATTGTAATAGGTTTGCCTTTTTACTGTTTGTGTTGTTTTAACTCCAACTTGCAGATGTCAATCCCTCAAGATGATTACGATGAAATTTTGAGGGAATGGCAATTAAAAATTATCTCACCAAGGGCAACCTTAAATGAGGTCAGTGCTGGAAATCCTATTGATTTTGGTGTAGATGTCCAATTTTTTATGGGCAGTAAGATTTTTGATACCGACCACGATAGAGAGGATACTAAGATGTAGGAAAACGAATGGGAAATTGTCTAGGCTAATTTTACGCGTCATGTTGATACGAAGTAGGAAAGTAGATTTTGGTAGAGGGATTAAGATTGATCTAGAACTACAGGGAACTTGGTTTCAAAAACACATTTTAAATCCTGCAAAAAAGAACTCTTGCAAGAATTACTAAAAAGTCACTAAAAAGTGTCACCGAGGATTATTGCTTTGTGAATCTGCACAGGATCTTCCAGAGAGTTGGTTCCTCCATTTGTTCCTGGCAGAGGTCTCTGCATGTTATGTTAGTAGTACTTGACATACTTTAGTTGAGGACATGGTTTTAAATGTTATCTTCGTACTTCGTCTTTATTATGTAGTAATAGTATGATATCATTTAGAAGGTGTGGCATGTGAATAATCTGACGTTGATGTGTCACTCTGTGCCACTTGTGTGAGCGTGTTATGTGTAATCATGGTTCCAGACATACATGTCCCGCAATAGTTTTGTTTTATGCTGCTTGTGACTTTTGCAATTTATGATCCGAGTCTTATGAAATTATGAATAACTTGGTCAGTTCTATACTGATTCTTCTTTTACCTTACTCATGTTTCAGATTATTTTAAATCCTGAGCTGATTAGACTGGTGCCAAGATACGTGTAAAACTTTGCGGATTGAAGACATTAAGCAATCAAGAAAATAGTTAAAACATATTTATATCCAAAGTAGATGGCTGAGATTAGTGAAAAGTTAGCTGAAGTTTCACTCGATGAAGTAACTCCCAGTCGTGATGGAATTGATGCGGCTGAGATGCAAAATAAGCAGGTAATATATTAGATCTTGAAATATTTGAAAGCTCTTTCAAAATCATCTTTTCTTCGTTGATTACTTTTTTGGAAATGTGATTACTAGCTAATTCATCCTTCCTGTTTTCTGTTTCAGTTATCTGTAGAGAGGGATGATTCATCAATTATTGTTGATAAAATCGATCACAAGCTACTTCGGAATATATGTATCCTCGCACATGTAGATCATGGAAAGACCACTCTTGCAGACCATTTAATAGCTAATTACGGTGGGGGTGTGCTACATCCGAAGCAAGCTGGTAAACTTAGATTCATGGATTACTTGGATGAAGAACAGAGGCGCGCCATCACTATGAAGAGCTCGTCCATTGCACTTCAATATAAGGACTATTTCGTAAATTTGATAGATTCACCAGGCCACATGGATTTCTGCAGTGAGGTATCTACTGCCGCGCGGTTGAGCGATGGTGCTCTAGTGTTAGTAGATGCTGTGGAGGGTGTTCATATTCAAACACACGCTGTATTGCGTCAAGCATGGATTGAGAAGCTGACACCCTGTTTAGTTCTTAATAAGATCGATCGCTTGATATCTGAGTTGAGATTGAGTCCCATGGAAGCTTATAATAGGTTATTAAGGATTATCCACGAGGTTAATGGGATAGTTAGTGCCTATAGGTCGGAAAAGTACTTATCCGATGTGGATTCAATGCTTTCAGTTGCTCAATCTGGTGATGCAGGTGAGGAAAATTACGAGTTATTAGAAGATGACGAGGAGGACACTTTTCAACCTCAGAAAGGAAATGTCGTCTTTGCTTGTGCCTTAGATGGATGGGGATTTGGGATTAGTGATTTTGCCGAAATGTATGTTTCTAAGCTTGGGGCGAGCTCAGCAGCTTTACAGAGGGCATTGTGGGGCCCTCGGTACTACATTGCCAAGACTAAGATGATTGTGGGCAAGAAAGCAATAGGCAATACATCAAAAGCTAGGCCCATGTTTGTGCAACTTATTCTCGAGCCAATTTGGAGTGTTTATCAGGCTACTCTGGAAGGGGATAGGGGATTGCTTGAGAAGGTGATTAAATCTTTTAATTTATCTGTACCTCCGCGCGAACTTCAAAATAAGGACCCGAAAGCTGTGCTTCAATCTGTCATGAGCCGTTGGCTTCCGTTGTCCGATACAATGTTGTCTATGGTAGTGAAATGCATTCCTGATCCTGCTACAGCCCAGTCTTTACGAATAGCGAGATTGCTGCCTAAAAGAGAGACTTTTGAGGATGGGGAAACGTCCGATGTGCTCGCCGAAGCAGAACTCGTGAGGAAATCGATCGAGGCTTGTGATTCGAGTACCCTTGCACCATGTGTTGCATTTGTGTCTAAGATGTTTGCTGTCCCCACAAAGATGCTTCCTCGTGGAGAGATTCTGAACAATCCGACAGATGATGGTGATTCGGGAGAGTGCTTTCTTGCATTTGCTAGGATCTTTAGTGGGGTCCTCTTTGCTGGACAGCGAGTTTTTGTGCTTTCTGCTTTATACGATCCGGTGAAGGTGGAAGCGAATCAGAAGCATGTGCAAGTAGCCAATTTGCAGTCGTTGTATCTAATGATGGGTCAAGGGCTGAAGCCAGTTCCATACGCAAAGGCGGGGAATATTGTTGCCATACGAGGGCTTGGTCAGCATATATTAAAGAGTGCTACTCTTTCATCTACATTAAATTCGTGGCCTTTCTCCAGCATGGTTTTCCAAGTTGCACCGACACTTAAAGTTGCGATTGAACCATCCGATCCAGCCGATATGGGAGCGCTCATGAAAGGGTTGAGGCTCTTGAACCGTGCGGACCCTTTTGTCGAGGTCACTGTTTCTGCTAGAGGGGAGCATGTACTTGCGGCTGCGGGAGAAGTACATCTCGAGAGATGTGTAAAGGATTTGAAGGAGAGATTCGCAAAGGTAGCTTTGGAAGTCTCTCCTCCACTCGTCTCTTACAAGGAGACGATCGAAGGTGACATCACCACCAATCCTCTGGAGAATTTGAAACTGTTTTTTGGCGGAAACTCCGAGTATGTGGAGAAGACAACTCAAAATGGTAGGTGTGTTGTACGTGTGCATGTTTTCAAACTTCCAACGCCTCTTACTAAGCTGCTCGATGAAAGCTCTGAATTGCTGGGAGATATAATAGGAGGCAAATCTGGACAGGCTTTGAAGAGCTTGGAAACATCGAGGGGTAGCATTGTAGAAGATGAGAATCCGATCGAAGCACTCAAGAAACGGATGATGGATGCTATAGAGAGTGAGTTTTCCTCCAGCGATACAGAGTCGGAGAAATTAAGAACATTCTGGAAAGATCTATTCAAACGGATTTGGGCGTTGGGACCTAGACAAGTCGGTCCGAACATTCTCTTCACTCCAGACAGTGGAAAGAGCGTCGAAGCCTCTGTCCTAATTAAGGGCTCTCCTTACGTTTCCGATAAATTAGGTTTTTGCAACATAGACAACAACAACAATAATGGATTGAGTGAGTCGTCAGACGAAACTTTGTTGCGAGAAGAAGCAGAGAGTTTAGAGAGCAGCGTCTTGTCTGGATTTCAGGTCGCTACTTCAGCCGGTCCTTTGTGCGACGAGCCTATGTGGGGCCTAGCCTTTATTGTCGAGGCTTTCGTATCCACTCCACCCACGGACGATAATTCCTCCACCACCATCGCCACTCACCACCACCACCACCCGGAACAGTACGGTGTTTTCACAGGACAAGTGATGACAGCTGTCAAGGAGGCGTGTAGGACAGCTGTGCTGCAACGGAAACCTAGGCTAGTCGAAGCGATGTATTTTTGCGAACTGAATACACCGACGGAGTATTTGGGGTCGATGTACGCGGTGCTTGCTCGAAGAAGAGCTAGGGTTTTGAAGGAAGAAATGCAAGAAGGTTCGCCTCTGTTTACGGTGCATGCTTATGTACCAGTTGCAGAGAGTTTTGGATTTCCGGACGAATTGAGGAGATGGACGTCTGGAGCAGCGAGTGCTTTGCTTGTATTGAGCCATTGGGAGACGCTTTTGGAGGACCCGTTTTTTGTGCCGAGGACTGAAGAAGAGATTGAGGAACATGGGGATGGATCCAGTATGCTGCAGAACACCTCGAGGAAGCTTATTGATGCTGTGAGGAGGAGGAAGGGTTTGCCTGTGGAGGAGAAGGTGGTACAGCATGCAACTAAACAGAGGACGTTGGCCCGTAAAGTTTAAGAGTTGATAAATGGTTTTTTTGGATTATGGTATCGGCTTCATATGGTTAATTTTTTTGTGTGCGGTGATTTAGGTACGTAATCGGAGGTGAAGCTCCTGAGGTGATTATAGTGTACTTTGTTAGGCGTACTGCTATTTTAGTCAATTTTGCAGGTGATTCGTATTGTACCAACTTACACAGATATATGATTATTGGAACTACACTAATTTTACTTGAAACCCCCATTCAGTTACTTTTGAAAGATGATATGTTCAAATGTATTACACTGTCAACATGGTCCAATTTTATACTACATGAATGTTTGTTTGTCAATGATATATCCAATGTTCTTCAAGTAACTATGTAACCAAGAAAATGGACAACAGAGAATGAATGATAAATAGTCTAAAGTTATATGAATATTGATACAACAACAAAAGTCTCAAATTCAGCTCTCTTCTTCTTTATACATATGTCCAGTAAACCAAGTTCGAAACTTGTACTATTTTGATCCTACTTAATCGATAATTTAGCTGCATAAACCTAGTGCACAACACGAGTTTGATGGGTAACTCAAAAGCATTTGCGGTGAACAATAGACGGTCCAGTTTCATCGTAATCGGCTTTTGTTACATGCTGATTTTGAGGAAACACCACTTTGGCTAGTATTGCACCTCCCACCCATGCTGAGTAATTTGCCAAGTTATCAGGCATATATTCTGGAGGCTGCATTCAGACAAACAGTTAAAAACAAATCATATGCACATTTCAGACATTAACTGCAGTTATATATATATATATTCATAGGTTTGAGCAATTCAGATGATTTTAGTAAATTTTATTTAATCATTTAATTGATTAAAATAATATTAAAAGCTAACCGTATAAGAGATGATAGTGTATTATATTAGATTACCTTGACGAGAGAAGGCCTGATAGCTGAGGAGGAAACCAAAGCCTCCTTCTGAAACCTATCTTCAAAACCTACAACAGCAATTAGTAGATTATGGCATCAGCTGCTGCAGAATATCAGTTTTGTAATGAACAAACCAACAAAAAGAAGAGTACACGTATATAGTCTCCATAAATTTTAGCAGCAAAACACATATATCCATCGTATATTCTTAAATAAATTGGAGACCAACTGAAAAATTACACTGAAGTTGAGATGATAATAGCTGATAGATACAGATATATACTTGTCTACCAAAAAGTTGAGCCCTAGAATTGACAAAAGTACTTGGTGGGAAGTTGGGAACAAATAGCAAAAAAAAAAATAATCAATCTAGGATTATTTAGTGAATTATCAGAACAGGGAATATTAACAGTTTTCGTTGCTATGGAGATGTGATTACAATGTGAGTCAGTTTTCCAATATACGAAACCTTTGTCAAAAGATAACTGTTTTAAAGTTCCTTTTTGCAAGTGCGGTGATAGTCACAAAATCAGCTGACTAATAATGAAAGTACAATTAGCAAAGAAAATGATGAGCTACGTGTTGGTTTCAATCATAAAAACTTACCAGTCATAGAAGCCGTTCCTCCACAAAGTACAGTATTTTCTAACAGCTGGCGATGATTCTCAGTTGATACAGTTGAAATACAACGAACGAGCTGCTCAACTATTCCATGCGCCTCTAAACCTAAAATTGATGGTTGAAATAAGGCCTCACCAACCGTGTACCTCTCTCTTCCAATTTTTATCACCTGAATTGGAGAGCATAAATTTATCATTATAAACAATTTAGAAAATGTTGAAGTATTAGCAAACAAGCAAAATATTTTAGCAGCATATTGAAGTATCTCTGCCTGTAATTTTAAAACCTCAGTACAACATCAAGTGGGAAGCATAGATTAACCTGTCCGTCAGGCAGCGTGTGCAGCTCCTCAGGGCATGCCTTCTGCATCTTCTCATAAGACAAATCATCCTCAGCAGAGCATGCATATCGCTCCTTCAATTTTTCAACATCGGAGATGCTTAAGTTGACAAGCGGATTGGATTTCTGGAGTTCTTTAGCAAATAAGTTTGTCAAATCCAAACCCCCTACTTCAAATCTTCTAGAAGATATATGCTGAACAGCACCTTCAATTACTGATGCAATATCTGAAAATGTTAAAAATGAATTGTAAGTTAACAAAACTACGCTCCTGAAGGTGAGATTATGATAGTCAAAATTGCTTCTTTAAACCATAAAAACCTACAAAGGTAAATGAGACAGACAGTGACTAAACTAATTCAGATAACATAACACTGATTGATATAAGCAAAGCTATTATTTAAGCACTATCACTATACTAGTGCTAGTAAAAATAATAACATATACTAATAGTCAGGTGCTTGATTCTATTCTTTCCCTTCTATTTTTTAGACATTTCAAGAAAAAGCAAGAATACACTTAATATGCACCAACCAACGTGGTCACATATCAAATCGGCACAGATCCAAGGCCATTGCACACAGCACAACATTCCAAACAATTTGGATCTTAAAAAGAAAAGGCAGAGCACCAAAAGTTGAAGGAGAAAAGAGATTAAGATTTATAGGGAAAAAAAGGACCAGAAGATCTGTAGTTTAGTTCAGCCAAAATGCCAAATTGCATGCTTAATAGGCCGAAAACTATCTCCATTCTTTTTCATTATGCTTCCTACACTTCAATCATATCTGATGGTGTTCGTTAGTACTTCAACTTCAAGCTTCATGAATCCCTTTTTCTCATTATTTCCCCCATTTTAATAATGTTTATGCTCCAAAACCTATAATAGTTCTGAAGATTCTTCAATACTCTCCTATAGAAGGCCAAAAGTTGGACAAAATAATTTCGAAAATCGATGGTCGCCTTTTAGTTAATTGAACAAATACTAATCCATCACCATCTCAAAAGTACTGGTTCGTTAAGAAATCACAGGAAAACAAATTAAGCAACACATACCTAGCTTGCCATGGCCAATATCAACAGTGCAGCCAGAGATCCTCCCCACTGCATAAAGTGATAGTACAGCTTGCTCGGATGCATAAAAGCCAGAGATGTTGAACTTTTCAAACATCAACTGCACCAATTGCTCTCTAACTGCCTGTTCCACAAATATGTATATTAATAATAAAATCCTACAAGGTTCAAACAATAATTATTTCTTCATCATGTCATTTGAATGACATACAAAAATCTGTTAGGTCAAATATTAAATCTGAACTCAACAGTTTGCAACAATTACTGAAAAAAAGGTGTATTATCATGATAAAGTCCTCTACTTAAATAGCACCTCTGATTTTGATCGTTATTATGCTTGAGAGAGCTATGCCATCATTCTTTAAAGAGACTCATAGCTCTCATCAGGATCATCATGAATTTAGGAAGATACGGTCGGCATTAAGGCTTTCCCTCACTAGTCCCCAATAATCAATGTTAGTACATACACATGCCCCACACTACCAGCACCCCTCATAAACATTATTTTATTATGAAGAAAAGGAGAGAAAAGAAAAAATATCAAGCTTTTAAATGAAACTGATATAAAAAAATTGACTAACCTTCGGAGTTGCTAGCGGATCTGCAAACAAAATTTGTCCTTCATTGCCAATCTCCCATCCTAAACCAGTATAAAGTACATGCCTTAAAAGATCTTCCATGGCATCCCAGTCTCTGATAAAGCCTCGAACAACTGGATCAACAGTCACATTCTCCAGCAACGAAGCATCTGTCAATGACTCATCTTCCGGTACTCGCTTCATTTGTGTTGGGATGACCTAAAATGATAATGGAATAAATTAAAAAAAAAAAAAGAGAGAAAAGAAATAAACAAAGTGTGCAAGTAACTAACAAAATATTTTATATACAGTTAAAGCATAGGCATCGTACTGAAAGGGTTTGAAGATGTAAGGTAGTGTAAAAAGGTAACAATTAAGAATCGACAATGTAGCACTAATAAAGGTGGAGTCATTCGTAAATAATTTAATAACAAATTGATGTCATTAAAAAAAAAGTCACTCAAATTTTCTGGGAAATTGTTACTACTAGAACACACAAGTAAACAGGTTTTAATTGCAACAATGTCAAATCTAAGTAAATGTACAGAAGGAATAATCAATTTGACCAGTATTTCGCCAACCATGCGAGTTTCTTTCCATTTCTTTTACAGAGATAGTCTAGAGAGAACCGTACAAGTTCCATTCTGCTCAATCTTCAACAAATTGTGAGTTTCAGTTGAGTCAACAAAATGTGGGCTACATTAGAGGTGGTTGAATAGGACTCAAAATTGAAATCTGTTACTGATCTTGAAACAATTCTTCATTTTTCCTAATTCTGCTCTTCTCATTCCTCACCCTTCACACATAAAACCCAGACTTAAAACTCCTTGAAGTAAGAAGCCTAAAGAACAACCCTAGTCCATCCAATGTAGTAGAACTCCAAATCCAGAACTACAGCATATTCAGTAGCAGGAATCTAGAGAAATGTTTGCAATCGAATACACAAGTTTAAACACAGGATGGATCATCAAAAGTTCCGCCAAATTCCTATTATTTTCACTCTAATAGCTTTGTCATGAAAGCATCTAATCTCCTACTTTAATTTTCTATATAGAAAAAGGAAGGTAACCTCAGGGCCACATTCAGGCAAGGCGTGATTAAATTTGAACAGTCCAGAACCGGCGTCAACCACTGCAGGCTCCATGCTCTCACTTGATTCAAAGGCAACCGTGACGGCTAGCCAATTAAGAGAAATAGGCAGACAAAGTTTGAGTGCAAAATGGGGAAATGTAGGGTTACTCGAATGAGAAAATTCTCTTTTATAGGCCAAAGGACAAGATGGTAAAAGCATTCAATGTGGTGGTAATTTCGGAAGCTCGTACCCGAGTTATAAAAGTCAATAATAACCCTTGCATAAAAGCACTTTGAAATAACTTTCAAATATGAATATATATAGAAATAACAATTACATGTTAAAACTGGGGACCAATTATAACTATATATGAATAACACTTAATGTTTCATTTCTCGTATTAAGAGAAAGATTGTTTCCCATTGCAGCTACCCTGCCTACTTTTTACTTCTATAATTGAAGGCCTTTTCCGTTATAAAAATGACTAGGCGTAATAATTTCCATCATCTTAATTAGAAAATTAAAGCCAAATGTGGATGGAAAACAATCTACTGAAAGGTGATTAGGATTTCTCCATAAATCCCCTTGTAGTCTACCTCACATGGATATCTATAAAGGCTTCATCTCAGCAACTTAATGCTCGAACAAGTACGGCATAAATATTATTCATGCTATTCAAGGAAGAATAAATCAGGTACTGAGAGTATATGTGTGTTAAGATAATTCCACGTGTCGAACATTTTGAGACACTCTTGACATCAGCATTATCTTGAGAAGGATCAGATCACAACCACTAGCAAGAGACACTCATTCACAAATCATAATCCAGTTATGATTGTGGTGCATTCACATGTTTGACAAAAACAAACGGACATAATTTTGCAGCCACAGAAAATGTCCTAATTAAGAAACGGGGGAGATCAAAACAAGAGCCTTCTTCTAGTTTATTATTCAAACACAAGGCATTTTCGGATCCCACAATACAATGTTCACATAATTCTAATCATTTTGGTAGTCATTGAAATGCATGAGAGATCAAAGACTTCAGTCCCTGTATAAAAGACAATTCCTGATGTCATGAAATATGACATTCTCAAATATGTTTACATCTAACCTTGGTAGACATCTCTCAAGAAGGAAAATATCCATTGTTGCCAAATATTGTTTAAAGGAAAAGGATAAAATAAATCAATTATTACGATTGCTCCAAAACGAAACTAAAAGTTATCTTATATGAATGTACATATTACACAGCCAACGAAATCGGTCTCTTCGACCCTACACCCAGTGGTTACGACCATGTGTTTAGTTCACTTTTAACTAATTTTAATTTAGTAAGAGTCTCAAAGAAGCACGTCTCAGTTAGAATTAAACTTGAGAAAAAAAACATGTGTCGATGGGAAAAAAAGAACCCGGTGATAATCGCCGGGTGTAAGTTCGAGGGAACCAACCAAATTATAGAGTGAACATTATAGGGATCTTAGTAAAACCCTCCTCAATCCCAACACATATAGCTTTGAAATGAGAAAAAAACTGGGTTTAGTTATTCAATCAAAGCCCTAGGTAAAAATCATGGAAGCTTTTGGATCTGATCAATCCTTGTATAAAGAAATTTACAAAAAAAATAAATTAGCAAAATGTGATACAAACATAAAATTATTGCTTGTAACTGCTAAAAAATGAAGTTGAGACGCGGAGGAATTAAGATGATAGTCAGGAAATTCCATATCCATTTCACATTCTTAAGGGGTCAATCAAAGCCGAAAACACCCCTACCATAACACACACACACACACACCACACGCATTTTCGGAGGAGGAGGAGCTAGTGATACTAATTCACCAATCCATAACAATAAATAGCAGAAACGCAAAAAGTGGCCGGAAATTACCATGGAAGGAGGCTGGTCGGGAACAGCAAAACCAGCTTTGAGCAATTTGGTACCAGCGTCAACAACCACCGCCTCCATAACTAGTAAAATTAATTTATGAGGGTTTTGCAGTTAGGGGTTACAATGCATGTAGGTTTTGCGTTGAACTTGTTGAATCAACGCCGCCGTCAACCGCCGGATGTTTGGCCTAGGTCTCTCGAAATTAATTAATGTTTCGCTCTGCAAATTATTTTTGAGATTAAATTAAAGTTAACAATTCATGTGTATATATACCAATTTATTGCATTTGGCCCCTTCATTTATATGATATTCCTAAACAAATCCTCATGTTATTAATATTCTAATATATAACCCTGAATTTTTGAGTTTTTAGAGAATAGTTTGTTAAAAAAAATTCTAATATAAATAAGGGAATTCCTCATATACGCAATTCTTTGAAATTTTTCTTGGTTTTTTTTTTCTTCCCAATTAAGCATCTTGATTGTGGTGGATTTTGAAATAGTTGTCATGTAATCAATTCGTATGTCCGTATGGATTTTACGTGAACTTTTGTATCGATTTTGTAAATTTGATGGAATTTCAATAATTTTCATAGATATTTATGGAGTAATATATAGTATAGCTTTCGTGGAATCTATGTAATTCATCATCTCCTAAATGATGTGAGATTGTTTCTTTATCAAATTTCTTAAGGCTAGAAGAGTAACTTACTCAAGATAAATATTGTACAACAGTAATATTCCTGGTTGTTGAAATAAAATTGTATGTTTAATATTTTCTTGGTATTTCTAGTTATGATTATGAGTAACTCTCATGTATTCTTCTCCACTATTTTTTTTTTCATGTAGTTTTCTCCAATTTTATGTATATATTTTGTAAATTCTTTAAGTTTTCATGGAAACTTAAATATTATTTTTGCATTGATGTTTGTGAGTATTATATCTTTCTTTGATTTTATTGTATTTTTTTCTTAGTAAAATTGCTTTCTTAGATGCACGACATCATAATTGCGTAGGAAACATGCACAACAACACCATGTTTACGGCCTCGTCACACCTAATATATCGATTTTGGGTCTATTGACGATGAAAAAACAGTAAACTTGTGTCTTATAACTCATATGTAACAAAGTCTTTCTGGATTTATAAAGCTTTTCAAGGCTGATTTTACCACCATTCTTTTTTTCTTTTGTTTTAATCCAACAAAATTCGCCTAAATAATCATCGCTCTAAGCAAAAACCTCTATTTCTTCCAATTTGAATAAACAATTTAATTGTAAAAGTTAAAAACCCTGATTTAATTTTCTTTTGGATTTTTGTTTAAAAAATGATAGAGTTAAAGAGAATAAGAGATAAATGGTTGGGGTACTGGCATTGCATTTCCTACAGGTTGCTCATTGAACTGGTGAGCCACGATTTCAGAGAAGGAGACATTTACGTTTTTTAGTAAATCTTTTCACATTTCTTCTGTTTGCCCTTTTTTTTTGTTTTTTTTTCTTTGGCATTGGACTCCAAATAGTGGGGATAAAACTGTGCTACAGTACGATGATGTAATTAGAAACCCGAAAACCCGAAAACCCGAAAACCCGAAACCCCGAAACCCGAAACCCGAAACCCGAAAACCCGAAACCCGAAACCTTCTCTGCAAAATTGGGAGTGTTAGTAGTGCTTTTGAGCTGTTAAGCCATATGGTGGATGAAGGCTTTGATGTAGATCAAAAGAATTGTTCTTTGATGCTTGCAATAATGTGCAGGCAGTTGAATTATGACTGTGATAAAATTATGGGATTTTGGGGAGATTTGAAAATGTTAGGGTTTGAACCAAGAAAGAATGATTTCTGTAATTTAATTAGGTTTTTGGTTGGAAGGGGGAATGGTAAGGAGGCTTTGAGATTGTTGAAACAAATGAATTATTAAATCAATTCATTTAATTATGTAATTTTATTATTATTGTTTTTTCGATTTTTGGTTTCTTTATAATAATAGAAAATTAGAAATAATTATATTATGTGTAAATTAACCACATTATATAATAATTCACATTGAGGTGATTCCATATCATTATGATTCAGTATATGCTTGGATTTCTGATGAGACTTATTGAAATCATACATTCAACATTTGAATGTAATTTCGAATCCAAAGTGCTACATTTGCGTTATCTAATGCCGCAATATAATAAGTTTCGGAGGTGGAATCCGCCGTCATGTTTCACTTGGAACTCATACGACACCTCGTTAATAAGCATGAATATAAATCCAAGTAATTGAAAGGGAAAATAAATTGAATATAATTACATTTGAAGGAAAACTAAATAGATGAAAAAAAAGAAATAAAGAAAATAACATATTAAAAAATATTTAATTTCCATCAAACATGTACACGTGTCCTTTTGTGAATGGGATTCATTTTCTACCCATTAGCAGATGGTCCGTTCTGAATTAAAACTAAAAAAGTATTATACTACATACTAAGTATTATACTAAATACTAATCTAGCTTTAATGATAAATAATATTATTAAATCATAATTAAATAGATCCTCTAATACATAAAAAAATCTTAACAAACTGTGCATCTATTTGTAAACTTTATTTCCATTATTTAACAAAGTAACGTATGTGAAAAGCGAATTTTTATTGTAAAAAAAATTAAATAAACAAAAATAAAGAATATTTTTCAATTAAATAAGTTTCAAGATTCAATGCTTACATGAAGAACATAAATAATAAAATGAAAAATAACGACATTTCAACATTTCAATTAATGTTTTTAACTTCGATAGAAATTTGCCGGCCGTCCAGTAAACGAATTAGGCAGTGTCAAGCGACCTTGTAATGGCAAAACATTCGTCTCTCCATTCAAAACCGAGTATGACAATCCCTTATAATTTCTAAATACCAAATCTTTGTTATGTAAACCATCATCTGTCAATCAGCACGATTCAATCATATTAAAAGTATACGCGAGGCACATGTCTTTCCTAAACAATAGTATAAGCGAGGCACATGTCTTTCCTAAACCAATCGAACGTAGCTTTCGAGAGGATATTCATCTGAAAAATATAATGAGAGAGAAAAATAAAATAAAACATATTGTTAAAATCAAGAGAGGACGATTCATTCATGTATTTATACGGACCTATATGATTCTTTCATAAAATAATTAAAAATAAAAAGACCAAATTTGAGCATATAATATATTGAAATTATAATTACGAAATTTCGAAGGTAATACAATATTATAAAAATATAAATGAAAGAAAAATCCTCAATAAAAAATAATGAAATAACTAAATAACATAATGTGAAACAAAACATCCAGAAAACATAATTTCAAAAAGGAGCCGATTTTATCAAAACAAAACGCACATTACCATACATTTTTTATCTAATGAAAAATGATGGTGGAATAAAGTGAATCGATGGGGGTTTATATACTTGTATATGAACAATGAAAAAAGAAACAATCAATTACATATGGTAATAATATAAAAAACATTAAATGCAATAATTTTTTTATTGAGAAATAATATTGTAGATCTTATTCTAGGAAGGTATATATATAAAAAAAAGGGTTAAATACAAAAACACCCCTGTACTATGGACTTTGTATCTTATACCCCCATGTACTACACATAAATACAAAAACCCCCTGCTGTTATATTTTTTCCAAAATCTGACGAAAATACCCCTGCTAAAATTATAAATATAAGGGTTTGTTTGAGCCATTTTCCACTATATTTTTTAACATTTTCGGTCAATTTTACTGAGGAAATTTTGATATTTTTCTTCAAAACCTTTAATTACTTAGATTTTTTTATTTTTTTTTCCTGAATAAAACCTTTTATGTTTATGATTTTGAATTTATTCATTTTTTCTTAATTGTCTTCCGGTAGTTCAAACATCCTAAGATTAACTACCGGAAGACATTTAAGAAAAAAAATGAAGAAACTCAAAATGACAAAAATAAAAGGGCTTATTTATATAATTTAAAAAATCTAAGCAATTAGATGTTTTGGAGAAAAAATATAAATACCAAAACTTCCCACATAAAATTGACTGAAAATGGTAAAATATATAGTGGAAAATGGCTCAAACTATATATCTATATATATATATATATATATATATATATATATATATATATATATATATAATATGATAGGATTTAAAGTGTAATATTCTACATAATGATATTTTTAATTTTTTTAGGGTTAAATACAAAAATACCCCTAAAAACACCCCTATATGTATAGGGGTGTTTTTGTATTTAACCCTAAAAAAATTAAAAATATCATTATGTAGGATATTACACTTTAAATCCTATCATATTATTTATATATATATATATATATATATATATATATATATATATATATATATATATATATATATATATATATATATATATATATATATATATATATATATATATATATATATATAAAACACGTGTGAAATTAAAATTGGTGTTGATTTGTTAAATGTGATAATCATGCTTTGATTAGTAATTTCTATATATACAGATTAATATTATATATAAAGTTAATAATTATAGTAAATGTCATGTACAAATATACAAAAGGATGACATGTTTTTTATTAATTTTCTTAACCAATCAAATTGACACATAGGATGAAATTAATGATATGTCATCATTGAAACTGACAAAATGTAAATCAATTAGGTGTGGAATTCAAAAATGTATTCTTGTGAACCACGAGAATGTATTCTTGTGAACCAAGAAAATGTATTCAACAATATCTCTGGAAATGTATTCTTGTGAACCACGAAAATGTATTCAATAATATCTTGTGGGGCACCAAAAATGTATTCAACAATACCTGCAAACCACGAGATATTACACCAAGAAATAACGCACAACTAGTTGTCCCCCTGTCAAACACCGAATATTAGTTTCGTCATGTCCGGATTTTTATTTAAATGTCAGTTTGTTTAATCTGTTATTCGAACAGTTCTCCTATTGTGTTTTTTTTTTAAATATTGTTTTTTGCTTTTTAATATGGCAGAATGGAAATTGAAGAAGGAGAGTCCACAATCCACTACGTTATTGATCGCAATCCTTTCGGGAAATTGACTGAGACAACTACACCAGTGTGGAGACACCAATGTGGTGATCACCCGGAGGAGTTCCATCATGGTCTCAAGATACATCACGATAACTATCTTCGTTGTTTCTATTATGATAAGGAGAAGAACTGTACATTTTACGAAACTTACGATTCTAAGTGGGAGACTCGTATTCATAATCAAGAGTTTTTTGACAAATATCGTATAAGGGTTAACGGAGTTCCTACAATCGATAGTATCTATTTGAAACTAGAGTTCAGAGAGATATTAAGGTCGATGATTCGGTTTTTAGTCTATCTGCACAAGAGTCAGTGTTCTTTAATGAGATTTGCTGAGGAAAACATAGTGTTCAAAGACAATAAGCTCAAGTTTGCTGCGGTCAGATTTCGCGTTAGCTCAGAAAAAACATGTAAAGAAGATTTTGATTGTATATATGAAATAGTTACACACATGTTCAAGGGCAAAGAATCAACTTCGATGGAACTAGCCGACTGGATCCACTTGATAAAGTTTATTGATTTCACAAGGTACCATCTATCTAGAATTATATACTTGTATGTATTTTCGTTTCTCTTTATATTTTTATTAATATAATGTCATGTTAATTCATTTGAAGGGATGATTGCGGTTTGATTCTCTTGTATCATTTGGCGGTCATTCCTCCAACAGAGTCGGTGGATTTCTTCGTGTCTTGCAGCGAGAGATTGACAAGAGTCCATCTAAACGATGCCATTGAATTTTGGAACCTATTAATGGGATGCCTTTATTGAACAACTGGCACACAAGGTTCACGCCGGATACGGTTTCCCATAGTTGCTTTGACTATGGATATTACACTTTAAATCCTATCATATTATATATATATATATATATATATATATATATATATATATATATATATATATATATATATAAATAACACGTGTTAAATTAAAATTGGTGTTGATTTGTTAAATGTGATAATCATGCTTTGATTAGTAATTTCTATATATACAGATTAATATTATATATAAAGTTAATAATTATAGTAAATGTCATGTACAAATATACAAAAGGATGACATGTTTTTTATTAATTTTCTTAACCAATCAAATTGACACATAGGATGAAATTAATGATATGTCATCATTGAAACTGACAAATGTCAATCAATTAGGTGTGGAATTCAAAAATGTATTCTTGTGAACCACGAGAATGTATTCTTGTGAACCAAGAAAATGTATTCAACAATATCTCTGGAAATGTATTCTTGTGAACCACGAAAATGTATTCAATAATATCTTGTGGGGCACCAAAAATGTATTCAACAATACCTGCAAACCACGAGATATTACACCAAGAAATAACGCACAACTAGTTGTCCCCCTGTCAAACACCGAATATTAGTTTCGTATGTCCGAATTTTCATTTAAATGTCAGTTTGTTTAATCTGTTATTCGAACAGTTCTCCTATTGTGTTTTTTTTTTTAAATATTGTTTTTTGCTTTTTAATATGGCAGAATGGAAATTGAATAAGGAGAGTCCACAATCCACTACGTTATTGATCGCAATCCTTTCGGGAAATTGACTGAGACAACTACACCAGTGTGGAGACACCAATGTGGTGATCACCCGGAGGAGTTCCATCATGGTCTCAAGATACATCACGATAACTATTTTCGTTGTTTCTATTATGATAAGGAGAAGAACTGTACATTTTACGAAACTTACGATTCTAAGTGGGAGACTTGTATTCATAATCAAGATTTTTTTGACAAATATCGTATAAGGGTTAACGGAGTTCCTACAATCGATAGTATCTATTTGAAACTAGAGTTCAGAGAGATATTAAGGTCGATGATTCGGTTTTTAGTCTATCTGCACAAGAGTCAGTATTCTTTAATGAGATTTGCTGAGGAAAATATAGTGTTCAAAGACAAGAAGCTCAAGTTTGTTGCGGTCAGATTTCGCGTTAGCTCAGAAAAAACACGTAAAGAAGATTTTGATTGTATATATGAAATAGTTACACACATGTTCAAGGGCAAAGAATCAACTTCGATGGAACTAGCCGACTGGATCCACTTGATAAAGTTTCTTGATTTCACAAGGTACCATCTATCTAGAATTATATACTTGTATGTATTTTTGTTTCTGTTTATATTTTTAGTAATATAATGTCGTGTTAATTCATTTGAAGGGATGATTGCGGTTTGATTCTCTTGTATCATTTGGCGGTCATTCCTCCAACAGAGTCGGTGGATTTCTTCGTGTCTTGCAGCGAGAGATTGACAAGAGTCCATCTAAACGATGCCATTGAATTTTGGAACGCTATTAATGGGATGCCTTTATCGAACAACTGGCACACAAGGTTCACGCCGGATACGGTTTCCCATAGTTGCTTTGACTTTGGTAAAGATTCTTATAAGAATATTTACCAAAGTTAAAGCAGCTATGAAAATCCGGACATACGAAAACTAGGAAAATGGAACTAACAAACATAAACTCCTGGTTGGGCAAAACACCTATACAAACATTTAAATATAAATAAGCCACCAAGTATTATCAAAATAATACACACTCGGTAATTATATGAACATGGGACTCAAACCAGAGAAAGTAATTATACTGTGGAATAAAAACACAAAAATCATGAAAAACACAAAGTCCCATTAAAAAAATTTCTTTAAAAAATTTTCTTCTCGTTGTCTGCGTAATAGTCTTCTTCAAATAGCCATTCACTAACAAAGATAAGGTAAAATGGAAAATAAAATGGAAAACAATCTGCAAAGAATTGCAACTTTAGAGTAGCTTCACAACAAAAGAGTTCCATTTCGATAATGACAGAAAATTCCCACCAAGCCAAATATCATTATCGAGAAAAAAAATCAAAATCACCAAGCCAAGTAAATGCCAAAAAACAACAGTACTACTACAGCTACAAATTCAATATCGCACTAATTTTGCAGAATATCTTAGCTTTCGTTGTAGGGATTTCTTCAAATTTGCTAGGTGATGGCGGCAGTGGCGGCGCGGAGGCACGGCGGTGGCAGCGGCGGACGATGGGAGAGAGTCACGTTTTCTGCTGTGAAGATGAGAAAAGAAACGAATAATTTTCTGGTGTGGGTGAAGAAACGAAGAGAAGGGGAGTTGTTTCTAGCTCATAACCCTAGCCTTCTATAACTTGTGTTTTTAAGCTGATAACCCTCTTAATGATAAGTTTTTAGGATTTATTTGCCTGTTTTTTTTCATTCACAAAATTGAAGGATCTAGGTTGTGGTCGAAGTGGTAGAGTGCTCTACCTCCTCCATAGAGGTCCTCGGTTCGACTCATGGACTACATTGTTCATTTGATTTTGGGCAAAATACAGTTTGCACCCCTGTACTATCACCACTGTCGCATTTACCCCCCTGTACTATCAAATGCGACAAAACACCCCCTGCCGTCCATCTCCGTTACAAAATCCGTCCCTTTCAAATGTTGACTGGCTATTGAACTAGCCGTTGGAAAAATTCTGACCAATACACCCCTCTAATTGTGTATAAAAGGGGTGCATCATTCTTCACTCATTTGTACTCAATTCCTTTCCAATTTCTTCCTAATTTTCATTTCCAACCCCTTTTTTTCACCTCAGATTTCTGAAAAAAATTATATTCAAGAAATTAATTTTTTTTAAATTCATAATTAATCGGTTTAAAAATGTCTTCCGGAAGTTCAAATTCTCAAAATTCGTGTTTTAGGTCCAAACACTACATGTCATATTTTTCAGGAACCACTTGTCGATGCAATCGGAGCGCCGCGGTTCGAACATCTTGGACTGTCAATAATCCGTGTCGGAAATTTGCAGGATGTGCTAATTGGGATGTAAGTTCTTCATATTATAGTGCAAAAATTATTTTTAGTTTGTACTTAACATTTACTTATTTTCTCGTGTACGAAAATAGAAGCCCAACGGATGCAAGTTTCTGCAGTGGATTGAGCCTGAAATATGTGAAAAAGGGTTGGAGATTGGGCAAGGATTTCAAAGATTTTTGGATACAAAAAAAGAGAAAATCAACATGCTAGAGGCTGTCAATGAAACACTGAAGTTGAACAATGAGAAACTCCATGAGGTAGCTCTCAATTTGACCAGCACCAACACTGAAATGATGATGAAGATGCAAGGCATGGAAGAAAAACTCAAAATATTAGAACGTGGAGCATCCAACTACAAGAAGAAATTTAGAATTCTCAAAATAGTTGTCATATTGGCATTTTTCCTGTTTCTATTAAGTTGGTTAGGACAAGGCTCAAACAAGAAAAATAGCTATCTGTATGTAATGTAGATTATCTATGCAAATAAAAAATCCTGGAAGTTGAAATGCAGATTTGCAATGAAACAAAAAAAAGAGCTATTTGTATGTAAAAGTAGATTATATATGTAAATGACATATCCTGTAAATTCATCCCAAAAATATCAAAAGTACCATTAAATATATCAATAAAAACCTACAAAACCATCTGAATAAAGCTACACAAGCTTCAATGATTCCCATCATAATAGTAAAAGTGAAATTATCCAAATCAAAGTTCAAAATCATCAACAGTGTCAAAACTAGCAAAAGTACCAATTTTTAATGCCGAATCATCCCAAATAAAAAGTACCAAAACGAACATCCAAATTATCAAAATATAATTACAAACCATCAAATATATCACCAAAAACCTTCAAAATCATCTGAAAATAAAGCTACGCAAGCTTTTCAATGATTCCCATCATCAGTAGTAAAAGTGAAATTGTTGATAGGAGTAGGTTGACTCGAGAACAACACAGTCCCAAATCTTGTGTTCAATCTGGTGTGTTGTTGGACTGGTATTTCATCTCCAGGAACTGATCTTTCTTCATGCCTTGGTAGTGGAACCTTAATAAAAAAAATTAATGAATACTTTGCATGCTTTCAAGTATACCAAAATTAAGAAATTTGAAGAGTATTAAATAACCTGCGTAGGAGGTCTAAAATTTCTCACACCATTCCAATTTCCCGCTCCAAGCATTGCACTCTTCCTACCTCTACCTCTTTTTACAGTCCCTCGAGCTCCATTCTTATTAGAGTTTGTTGCACCAGTTGAAGATACTTGGGTTGAAACTCCAACAGCAGCTGTAAAACCTTGAGAAGTCTGTGTTACCTATAATGCAAAAGTAGAAACTTCGTTATGACTAATACAGTTACGATGCAAAAGTAGAAAGTTCAAATATGAAGCTCTAAAATTGGTACCTGATTTAGAATGATTGGTGCAGTTGAATTTGGTTGAACATTGCCTTCATGAGTTGTCCTTCCAGGTTTAGTTGGAGCCGATTTTACCTACAAATAAAAAATAAAAAAATTCTGATCAATTAATGCAAAAAAGGAAAAATAATAGCAATTGAATATTAAAAAAAAAAAAGATAACCTTTTTTGTTCTTTTTGGTTTTGGATTATCACTAGGTGGCCTCTTACACTTCCTTACATTATGTGTTGAATCTCCGCAATTTGAACAAGTTTGAGTTATGCCCCTCCTTGTTACCTTTCCATCCACATTGATCTCATCTTTCCCCTTTCTCCTCAGCTTCTTAGGTCTACCAGGTTGTTTCTTAAAGACAGGTGGCAAGATTAGTTGGGTTTCATTTGGAGCCCCCGATTCCCATTGTGAATGGTCTGGCACAGGTTGAATTATGTAACTATAAGCCTTCTTGTACATTTCAACAGAATAATAATGGCTTACATAATCTTCTGGCATCTTTTGTTGCATTAGAAGTGTACAAGTTGCATGCACACAAGGAATCCCAGTGAGATTCCACTCTCTACAAGTGCAAGTGTGATTTTTCAAGTTCACAGCCCAAGATTTGTTTCCCAAAGTGACTTCCCACAATCCCTCTGCAGCAAGAAAACACTCAAAATCAAGTGCCTTATGTTTAATTTCATTCAGTTTCTCTTGAATTCTAGGACAAATTTCCTATAAATTGTGGAATCAGCAAACACAAGACCCACCTTAAGAATAGGATCTTTTAGTTCATTTTTTTCATTAAATTCTGGAAATTTCTCACTGAACTCCTCATCAGATTCACTTGGCTCTGTCAAAAACTCTGGATCACTTTGTATGTCTCTCTCTTCAGTATGAAATGCATGCTGAACATGTGATACTTCATTCATTTGGTGGATATCATCTTCATCATTGCCTAAAGGGCTACAACTATCACTTAGTGTGTCACCTTCGGCGAAAAACTCAAAATCAGACAGTGCTTCAGATTCAGTGTCACTATCAGTGCTTAATGCATAATTAGGATCACTGTTGTCTGTGTCACTCTCTAAATGCATAGCACCTTCAGCCCCCAAGTCATTACCAAGCTCTAGGGGTGAGGTAATATCTCCCAAGGACATATCTATATCAATATCTTGTATAAACATATCAATTTCAAGCACATTTTTTTCAACAAACAGCTTGAACATTTTCAGAACATCATGATCAGTCTCAAGTAATGCAATGGCATTCTCATTAGGCAATTTATACCATAACACAGAAGATATGGGATATCCAAGTTCTTTAACCATATCTAGCAGCTCAAAATACGACATTAAATCGGGATCAATATTCGGCACAACTGAAACCATTCCCCCAACATAATCAAAATAACTTTCAAACCTCCCTCCATGATTAATTCTAAAGGTAAAAAACGTATCTGGCATTTGAACCTGTATAAAAACATGAAAAAAATAGGTGAATTACAGTAGCTAAAATCCAAAAACTTTCCAAAATTCTGAAAACCCCTAAGACCCAAAAATCCCCAAATTCTACAGAGTATAGAAACCATCTCTTCAAAACCCTTTTCAAATAATTTAAGTTTTAACATCGTAGACTTGGTAATATTTTCAAGTCGTGTATGAATTATTCAACTCGTTTTATTGGACAAATAAATAAAAGATATTAATTAAAAGGGCAAATCTCAGTATGTATTTTGCGCCAAACTTTTCTACACAAAATATAAATCAATCTTTGATGTGATAGGTTCATTGAACTAATGCAATTAATAAACATGGTTGATTTTCTATCAACGTGTTTAAATATTATTTCCTCCAAAATTATTAACAATATTGGGAAAAAAACTGAATTTCAAAAAATTCCGAAACTCCCGAAATCCTTCACTCGTGGGTTTTGTATTGATAAATACTAATTCAAAACCGTAAATTTTGTATTGATAATTCTGTGAAAGTAGGGTTGTAACCCAATTCTTGAAGATCTAAACCCAAATTCCGCGTGGGATAAAACCCAAATTCCGCGTGGGATAAAACCCCCAAAAAATCTCAACCCCAAATTAAGCGAAAATTTCAGAACTTACCTTTGTTTACACCAAGTTTTCTTCAAATTTCTTCAAAGACGTCTATGATGTGTTGAATCGCAGGGGAGAAGATGAATGATAGGGGAAGAGGGGAAAGTTTCTTCCAATGTGTTTTGCTGAACGTGTTTGATATTTTTTTCCCCAAATTACAAAGTCTAAAAAGGGCTACTTCTATCAAATAAAAGGAAGGGTAAAAATATAATTACACAATAGAAACTAACATCGTTAAATATGTGAGAGTTGACTGTTAAGGTGAAGGGGTGTTTTGTCGCATTTGATAGTACAGGGGGGTAAATGCGACAGTGGTGATAGTACAGGGGTGCAAACTGTATTTTGCCCTTTAATTTTTTCTCCTGTACCCTTATTCATATTTAATATTTTTTTCCAGTTTTAATTGCTTTAATTTTTTCTCAGTTCCTTGTACCCTTATTCATATTTATTTTTGTTGTTATTCATATTTAATTTTGTTTTCAATTTCTTGTACCGTTATTCATAGGATTAAATACAATATGCACCCCTGTACTTTGACAACTGTCGCATTTACCCCCCTGAACTATGAAATGCGACAAAATCGCCCCTCTGGTAGACCAGAATTTTTACACCATTAGTTTGTACAATGTAAGTACATTTTTACCCTTGCTTTATCATATAGAAAAAGACATTTTCAGGCCATTTTTTCGAGACATTTAATCCGAGAGTAAGAAATTATATCCCCCTTTTCCTTTCTTCTTCTCATTTTCAAAAAAGTTTAAATATAATAAAATATTATGAAATTTTTCATTGAAAAATATTAGTTTTGCGGAAAAAGAAATTAAAAAAATATATTATGAGGATGAAATAAATAATTTTAAATTTCCAGATCAAGAATTAAAATAATAAAATTTTTATGTATTTTATATTTTTTTTGAAATTTCTAATAAAGTACTTTTATTTTTCTTTAACTATTTTGTCGTTTTTTTGAAATAATAGAACTTATTTCATTTACTTGGTTTTTTCTTATATTCTAATGGAAGGGTAAAATTGTCACAAAAATATCAATTTGGATGGAAAGACTAACAAATGCTTACAGCAGGGGCCATTTTGTCGCATTTCATAGTTCAGAAGGTAAATGCGACAATAGTCATAGTATAGGGTGTAAATTGTATTTAACCTTTATTCATATTCCGAAGTTCCTTGTACCCTTATTCATATTCCAACAAATATAGGGGACGATTGAGAACCTTATTTATATTTAATTTTTGTTGTTATTCATATTTAATTTTTTTTCCAGTTCCTTGTATCGTAATTCATATTCCGAAGTTCCTTGTGCCCTTATTCATATTCCAAAAAATATAGGGGTGCGATTGAGAAATAACTAAATATAGAGAAAATTTTACTATTAATCATTCTTTATATATTTTTTCGCCATTATTGTCCCAAAATACTTTTAATAAATAGTTGGGTTAACTGCAAAAAATCCCCTAAACTTTGGACGTTTTTGCACTTTACCCCCTGAACGGAAAAAAGTTGCACGAGCATACCTCAACTTAATAAATTGTAGCACCGAAGCTGAAATTGTCCATTTTTGGCAAATAAATGGCCGGAAGGCATAACACGTGAGAAGCACATGATTTTAAGCTGGGTAAATTGGTCTTTTCCTCTTACATCTATTTTTCTTTCTTTTTTTCATTAATATTAACAAATCTTAAAAAGAAAAAGGAAAAAAGTGGATATAATATTCAAATCGTTTTTTTTTAATTATCATATGATTTCTCGCTATGTATTTAAAAATTTTGTAATATTTCAGAAACTTTTTTAACGTTATTTTATTTTATTCCAATAAATTTTAGTTCATTTTTAACAAAACAATATACAAATATATATATATATATATATATTATATATTACATATATATATATAAATACAAATAATTATAAAATCAGAAAACTAAAAAGAAAAAAGAAAAAGTGATCTTCTTCTCTCTACCCAACCACCCCCATCTCCACCACCTCCGCCGCCACCTCCACTCCGGCGTAGTCTATTTCTCCCAACTTTTTTGGTCACCGCCCCACCTCATTTTTCCTTTTTCTCAGCCATTGTCACCGCGACCTCCGCCGCCCGACCTCGTTTGTGAATTGCAGCCTTGTGTTCCACCTCAAACGAATTTCGTTTTCCCAGCCCTTTGTTACCACTTTGCAACGAAATTCAAGCAGAAAAATCGTCGGAGTTGCGGCTGCCGACTACGGCCAAACAAAATTCACAAGCCGGAAGCCGCCCCCTAATTTCCAACCCCCTTCATCCACAACGAATAGAGCGGCGACCTAACCGAAATCAACGCCGTCGTTCCGCGCCCATGCTTCTCAAAGTGGTCATTAATCTCACTCCGTCAATATTTTCCATTGGGTCTGATTTTCCCTACAACAGCATCTGGCTGATTTTTGGTGGGTCTTCGCCCAAGTTTTGAGCTTGAAGAATAATGAAAGAAAAAAGCTTAAAGCTTAATTGGAAGGTGGGCTGTTGGTTGGAGAAGATGAAGAGGATGGCGGAGCAGAGATGGTGGTGGTAGTGGTGTTTGGGAGATGGGGTTGTGGGTTTTCTTTTTTCTTTTTCTTTTTTTCTTTTCTTTTTTTTCCAAAATCCTGTGAGGTGGCGAATTTGCCCCTCCATTTACACGTGGGAGTTGTACGTGTGTAATTCCGGGAACAATTAGGCTAAAAATGGACAATTTTGGTTTCGGTGCTACAATTTAGTAAGTTGAGGTATGCCCGTGCAACTTTTTTCCGTTCAGGGGATAAAGTGCAAAAACGTCCAAAGTTTAGGGGATTTTTTGCAGTTAACTCTAAATAGTTTTAGTTTTTACAATTCATAAAAGTAACACAATATAGAAAAGACTTTTACTTTTTATCATTCTCTAAATATTTTTCATAATTATTCTCCCAGAATATTTTCGAATTTACTTTTAGTTTATACAATGTTTTAACAGTTTTCACCGTTATTTTCTCAAAATATTTTGAAAAAATTCATGGTGAAAATGTGAAGAACTAACGACAAAAATGAAATTTGAGATTAAGTAAAGTTAGGGCTACTTAGAAAATGAAATTTGAGAATGAGTAAAACTAGATTTTTTTAGCCAATAAATTTTGACAATTCGTACGATTTTTTTTCGTTTTCCCACACCCTTGCGAAAAATCATGGATTCGCCACTGCGTCTACTCATATATGATATATTGCTTTCACAGTACAAGTGATTGTTAATTATGCAATCACCATCTACACATGCTGATGAAGTAATCATATGTAACAATATTGTTGCAGGAATAAAATCATTGAATTTAAGGATTATATAACTTAGGATTTGAAAATATTTTTTGTACTATATATAATCTTTAAATGAAATAAGAGGGATTATTTGTTCCATCATTAAGGTCCCCTTGGAAGCATCTGCAAATGTAATATAATCATCACATTGAAAGAAAGAAAAAAACAAGAGCAAATGCAAAAGAACAAATTTGTTCCAAAAGTTAAGAAATCCCGAGCAACGTAATTTTTGTGCTTTTTTGCCCCACAAATTTCAGCCTTGCCAAGGACATGCATAACTTTTCGTCTTTTCAACACGTTTCAAGTCGAGGATTGTGTATCGAATGTTTGATAAATTTCCCGTAGGTAATTAACTAAATAAAATCATCAGCTTAGTTAATGCAGTATATATTCAGATTAAATCTATTGTTATTTCTTGACGAAGAAAATGCCCTTTTGAGCTTCTGTATGTCTTTTCCAACACGGACTTATATAAGAATTATTATAGTTCTTGGTTAGAGATGCATGTTCTGTGGCAACCAATGATCGATCTGATCGATCATCGATTTTTTTTATATTTCTTTTTATTGATTATCGATGGTGGACAAGAAAAGAAAAACGTTTGAAAAGACTTGAGCATAGCACATTATATCGCATAAAATTTTTGTATCGTCCTTCTCAATTGCGATTTGAGTAAACTAGGAGAGCTATATCACAAGAGTCTCTCATTTTGCTTTTTTTTTGTACTTCTAATTTTTTATTTTCCTAATGGTCCAGTGTATTCCTATATATAACTCATACAACACTAATTAACATCTCAACCCTTCATTTCCAATTAAACTAAATAAATTAAATCAAGATGCATTTAGGACCTCACTACAGATATATTTGTAACTTTTTTTTTCTTGTTTACAAAAGCTGTACATAACTAACTAATTGTTATGTACAATGTTTCACTTACCTTGAGAGTTTACGTGAAAAAATAATTACGCTTCGTTTTCTTTTCGTAGATAAATATAGTAGGACTACTCGAGATTTCGTCATTGTTTTACAACCAAACAAAATCTTGATCAAGACTCACCCCACTTCAACTAATATTTTTGCATTTACTTATCATGCACCCTTGAGAAATATGCCTTTTCAAATACATTATTTCTTTATTTATCTTGCAAAATACGTACCGGTGAGTTTAGAGTCGAAGGAGTAAAGTATTCGTAAAGTATTCGTAAAGCATTCTTCGTATAACTTAAGAGTCTATTGTTGGAAATTAACAGTCTCCATTTTGGCATTCATGTTATAAATAGCTGACGAAAACAGAGAATATATATTGCCAAGCAAATTCACTCAGAAGAAATTCAAGATCTTATCAGATATCTTGCATTTTGCGGCTTTTGGGAAGATGAGTGTTGATCTAGATGGAGAAGCAAGGCACGTGCATTACTAACTCAGACACACAAATTTACGAGTTAGTCCTTCATGTGCCCCTCTTCCCCATCATGACCACTCAATCTTACTTTCATTTTACTGAAAATCTTATTTCCAGGTAAATATATAGTTTCAGTTTTTGATGCATCTTCAATCTTCATGTGCCAATGATACGAACCCCGTAGAACTTGTTATGAGACCCTAATACCCTACGCGGAAGCAAGATCGAAACATCCAAAAACAAAGATTCAAAGGGGTGGAACCGCGACCCGTTGCCTATAAAGAGGCAAGAACCTTGGTATGTGAAGACGCCACAATCGATTGTGAAAGATCGAACCGATATGTTCGAAGAGTTCTTAAAGAACCAAAGAGAATATTCTCAATTAAATCATCAAAATTCGTCCTATAAAATAAGCCAAATTGGCAACCTATTTATAAGGTCTAAAAAGACTCCTTTTTTTCACAAGGAAAATGACTCCTACCTATACTATAATAAGGAAACTTGTAAATAAGCAAATCCTAACCATAAAAGACTCTAAAATAATAAAAACATAATAAATACTAAATTAAAAACGTGCATAAATAAATTAAATAACTTGATCTTCAAGTCGACTTCTCGATCACCCTTCTTAACTCGCGACATTGGGCTGTGCACGTGCATGCAATTAAAGCTCAATTTCGACACTGTTCCACTTCGAATATCTCTTTTCTCAAAACATGAAAGTTGTAGATCTTTCAGTTAGCTTTCCGAATCATTTTGAATTAGCTCAATTGGACTTCGGATGCGAGAGTTATAACTCGAATGGTAAACTCTGCCAGAATAGGCGAGAATCTCGGATGCATGGAATTCGACTTGTCCAACACTTCTTCTCTTTCTTTTCTTCCAATTCCAAACCACGGACTCTTCAAAGGCCTGATTCAAGCCTTTATTCTTCAATCCCATAACGAACGGCTCCATTAATCTCACTCGCTTTCTCTTCTTCCAATTCTTTGTCTTGGAGCTTGTGCGGATCGTATCATTCTCCCCCTCTTTAAAATGATTCGTCCTCGAATCCGGACAAATATCAAATGGAGTATAAACAAAATCGATCTCATAATCGATCTCTCTGTTCGGTAGCAAACTCACACATCTCTGCACCACATCGCAGAACACACAATCTTGCAGCCATTGAAATGTGTAGGAACATGGATATTTTGTAGCTCGAAGTCCCAATGCGTCCAACCTCTGTATAGAGAATGGATGAAGCATCTCTCTAGGCACCGTCATCTCATCAACATTCACACTGAGAGTTTGCACTTTGCTTAGCTCGGCATTAATTTCGATGCATGGCTGGCTCATATCATTCTCCACCTCTTCAAAAGGATTCGTCCTCGAATCCGAACCTTCAATTTCTTCTTTAAGCGGTGGCGCAGGTTTGCAATTTTCTTCTTCCTTGGACTCGACCTCAACAGTCTCTCTTACTTCTTCCTCAACTAGCGCATCAATAACTCCCAAATCAGTTCGAGTGTTTTCTTTCTCAAAATCTTGACGAGTATCTTCCTTTTCAAGTGGCAATAAAGAATCATCCATTCTCTTCATAATGCACAATGGGAGTTTGCACTTCGGTTAGTTCAGCGTTAACTTCATTGCATGGCTGGATCATATCATTCTCCACCTCTTCAAAAGGATTCGCCCTCGAATCCAAACCTTCATTTTCTTCCATTGGTGGGGCGGGTTTGCTATTTTCTTCCCCATTGGACTCGAGATCTGAACTCTCATTAACCTCTTCCTCAACGATTGGATCAGCAATTCCCAAATTCGCTTGACTGTTCTCATTCTCAAAACGTTGACGAGTACCTTCCTTTTCAAGTGGCGATAAAGAATCACCCTTTCTCTTCAATTCCTCGTAGTTCGACCGCAATTTCATGAATGGCTTATCCAAACAATCTGAAGCGACATGACCAAAACCCAAACACCAAAAACATTTAGTATCATGAATTGAACGAGATTGAGAAGAATAATAACCTCTTTCTTTAGTCTCATATGGAGGATCGAACGTCGCCTCTCTCGGTATTGATTCCCTATCTCGGTTTGATGAAGAGCTCCACCGTGATTTTCGACTCGGCGATCTCCTTTCTTTTAATTCAGTAGCATAGGATGAATGAACTGAGTACTTACTTGATCTAGGATAATCATCTAACTCTCGCTCGTAATAATCGGAATGACCTCGTCTTGGTCGATCGAACTGAGCCCCTCGCCGCAAATAAACATCTCTTGGTACAGCAGTCACACCATATCTTCCATCACCATAAACCTCCTTATCACGATGAGGTAGAACCGGTTGGTGAACATCACGTCGTAGGTATGACCCTCGAACATGTTGATCTTTGTTTAGTTCCTTTAGTTGGGTAACAATTCCTTCCATCCGATCTTGGAGTTCCTGGAAGCGTTTATCCATTGGCGACATCCTACGTTGTTGAATTCTTTCTTCTTTATAACCGGCCTTCTCGGACATGATCAAAGCAATTTTTTTTTTCTTTTTTATTTTTAACGACACTAACAAAACCTAACTTGGGCTCTAAAAACTACAAATAAAAGATAAATTTCGAAATTTTTTTTTTTTTTTGACACGGACAAACCAAACCCTATCTTGGGGCTGAAAAGAACTTGAAATAAAAGCAAAAATTCGATTTTTTTTTTCTTGACGAAGACTCTAGACGACATAACTCAAGAATAGGTGAGATAAACTAGAAGACACAACAAAAAAAATAAAGATAGGTGTGTTGGGTTTCGGGCACGCATACGCAGCGGAAAACAAAAATTTTATGCGATTTAAACGACTTTAAAACACACAAGTACATGCCCGACAAATTAAATCAATTAATCGCGTACCTTTGCGCTTCCAGCGAAATCAAAGACAACATACATGCTAATAAATTCAATCGAATTTAAATCAACTAACATGCTCGCGTTTAAACCAAATAACATGCTTACAATGATTTAATCGATTACACATAATCACATAAAATCATACGAAACAAACATGAAATAATAGTTTAAACATAATCGAATCGAAACTAGGGTTTCGCGTGTTTACCTCTTGAAGCGTGAGGTAGGAGCGTTTAGCACGTCGTGATTGCTACGGAAACCAATCCGTACAATCGGGGCAGCAATGGAGTGCAGCGGCAGCAGCGGCGGATTGACCACGGCGGCGCGTGAGCTTCACGCGCGGACTTCCGGGGCGGCGCGTGGGGCAGCGTGCGGCTTCGGCTCGTGCGTTGCTCCTCGATTCTTCGATCTACAGTCTTCCTCCTCTCGGATTTCACCTCGTATACTTCGATCTACTAAAACGTGGCACTAGACACGAAGTAGTTAGAATAAAACGGAAGAAAAAGAGAAGGAACAATAATACCGAACCAATCGGCCAATGAATGGCCGATTCCGGTGGAGCTCCGGCGACGGCGGCGCGGTGGCCGAGGAGAGAGGGGGCCGAGAGAGAGAGAGGTTGAGCGGCTAGGGTTAGGGTTTGTTGTGTCTATGTGCAAGGCCTATAAATCATGTATTTATAGTCCCTTGCATAAAACCCTAGCGGGCTTAAGTTGGACTGGGCCCAACAGCTTAAGCTCGTTAGTTCCTTTACTTGCTCGTCTCTCTCAATTCAATGACCGAAAAATTCCAACGATTGCATTTTCGGAATCATTATAACTTCCTCGTCATTACGAGTGCCATCTCTTATTTTCCAACTTTCCAAAAGTGGAAACCCTAGTTCAGTGGACTTTCTAAATTTGGAAACTTCCCGATTTAGAAAGTTCACTAACACGTTCGCCTATTCTTTTCCTTTTCTTATTCTCATTCATAATTCCAAATTACGAATGTTGGACTCAATCGTATTGACTTCCAATTATGCAAAGATAAACTATTTTATCTCTGACCGTTTATTCAAAGATCTCATGTGCACGAGCAGTGTGACCCTCGATGGTTCAGGTGTAAGCTAGCCGTGGGCCCACAACCCTTTGTGGTCAAAACTCGTCCCCTTCGAGTTACGATTAAGATGAAGCTCGTTTCACCTTAATCACCCAACGAATCAAGATTGGCGTCTAGCAACTACGCGTCATGATTCCCTAGATACAAATGAAGTGCCTGCAAGAACCTTCAGATATAGTTAACGTACAGTACGGTCCCTTCGATGCATATGTCCCGATCGAACTAGAGGCATTGGTTCATCGAGACCTCTTTATATGTTCGATGACGGTGCGATCGTTCTAAGTGTTGTAATCGTCACGTGCATGACTTAGAGAATCGAATTCTCTAATCATCACTTAGTCAGATCTGGCCAGAGACTTAGAATGATTACAAACTTTCAGAACACACAGGACATCCAAGACTATTCTAGCGATCGAATCCCCGACTACAATGCACAGACCTCCCACTAGATTTCGGACTGCACGAACACTGGCCCTTGGGATGGTCCTCGGTGGAACTCAGGGACAGGTCACGATACAGCTGGTCCTCTAGTGAAGTCACGGTGATGTCTAGGTCATAAGGACTAATGGTGTACAACTATACCATAGATATCTCTACTCGATTATTGGGAACCACTTAGAGATTTCTAGGGTGAGGGAGTTCAGTGAACTCGTCAACTTACGAGCACCCACTTATGCATGCCGATATCACAATACCGTTTACTGATGAGATGCAGTACACATGCACTAAGTGCTAGTCTTAATGGGAAAGGCCGATATCCTCATTAGTGGCGTAACCCTTCGACTAGGAACACGTTTAACAGTTATAATACTTAAGTAAATATCTCACGATCCTAACGATCAATTACTAGTACTTGTAATAACTGTAAGGACTATATCTATGCTTGTGACAAAGGGACAAAGATATAGAATGCCAATGTGTTTTATCATTAATACGAATAACGGTTCGTTTATTACAATAATAAATACGAAAGACCACAGCCACATGTTGGCTTGTTGGTCACCTACTCTAACAATCTCCCACTTGACCTAAAGCCAACTACCCATAAACCGCAATCCCATCGACTCTCGATGTTTCTCATGGACCGATCTTGGTAAAGGCTTCGTGAGGGGGTCTGCAACGTTCTCTTCCGAGGTGACTC
This sequence comes from Erythranthe guttata, assembly GCF_056151865.1. Lineage (NCBI taxonomy): Eukaryota > Viridiplantae > Streptophyta > Magnoliopsida > Lamiales > Phrymaceae > Erythranthe > Erythranthe guttata. The sequence goes on from NC_142539.1 coordinate 15,164,245, forward strand.
GTTCTACCTTAACTTCACCTCTATCAATGATCTCTCGGATCACATGATACTTCCTCAGAATATGCTTCGACTTCTGATGAGATCGTGGCTCCTTAGCTTGCGCCACGGCTCCGGTGTTATCACAGTACAACGGTACTGGATCACTAGCATCAGGAATGACACCCAACTCTTGGATGAATTTCCTTATCCAAGTCCCTTCTTTTGCAGCTTCGGATGCTGCAATGTATTCCGCTTCGGTAGTGGAATCAGCCGTCGTGCTTTGCTTGGAACTCTTCCAACACACGGCACCACCATTAAGCGTGAATATAAATCCAGAATTCGACTTTGAGTCGTCCACGTCCGATTGAAAACTAGAGTCAGTGAAACCCTCTAATTTCAACTCGGCACCCCCATAGACCAAAAATATATCCTTAGTTCTTCGCAAGTACTTGAGGATATCTTTCACGGCTTTCCAGTGAGCCGGGCCGGGGTTAGACTGATATCTGCTTGTGACACTCACAGCATACGCAATATCGGGTCTCGTACATAGCATGCCATACATTATGCTTCCTATTGCAGAAGCATAAGGCGTCCTTTTCATCTCCTCGATTTCACTAGGTGTTTGGGGACACATAGATTTCGAGAGACGAACCCCATGGGACATTGGCAAGAATCCTTTCTTGGATTCTTCCATGCTAAACCGTTTCATAACGGTGTCTATGTACAGGCTTTGGGATAAACCAAGCATCTTTCTTGCTCTATCTCTATAGATGCGTATTCCTAATACGTAAGATGCTTCTCCCAAATCCTTCATTGAGAAACGTGTGGACAACCATGCTTTCGTTTGCTGCAACATTCCTACATCATTCCCAATGAGTAGAATGTCGTCAACGTAAAGCACTAAAAATATCACTGCCCTCCCACTAACCTTCTTGTATACACAAGGTTCCTCCGGATTCTTCTCAAAATCAAACTCTTTGATAGTTGAGTCGAACCTAATGTTCCAACTACGGGATGCTTGTTTCAATCCATAAATGGATCGCTGGAGCTTGCAAACCTTTTGCTCACTTCCAGAAGATATGAAGCCTTCCGGCTGCGCCATGTAAATTTCTTCCTCAATATCTCCATTAAGGAAAGCGGTCTTCACATCCATTTGCCATATCTCGTAGTCATACCACGCAGCTATGGCCAGCAAAATCCTAATGGACTTCAGCATCGCGACTGGTGAAAAGGTTTCCTCATAGTCAACGCCTTGCCTTTGAGTGTATCCTTTTGCTACCAATCTAGCTTTATAGGTCGACACCTTTCCATCCACTCCAATTTTCTTCTTATAGATCCACTTGCAGCCTATAGGAACAATTCCCTTAGGTGGATCTACCAAGGTCCACACCTTGTTGGAGTACATGGAGTCCATTTCGGATTTCATGGCAGTTAGCCAATGTCCCATGTCCGCATCCGATACGGCCTCATTGTATGTTCTTGGATCGCATCCAAGATCAACATGATCTTCATCATTTTCGAGGAGGAATAACCTATCCGGCATTTTCCGAACTCTTTCGGATCTACGTACCGTAGGTTCAGGAGGTATATTAGTGGTTTGTTGTATTGGTTCGATTGCTTGTTCTTGTGTTTGAACTTCACTTTGTGGTTCTTGAACTACTTCAAGTTCTATCATGCTGCCCTTTCTATCGGATAGAAACTCCCTTTCCAAAAAGGTGGCATTTCTCGAAACAAACGTTTTTGCTTCTTTGACATAGTAGAACTCGTATCCCATCGAGTCTTCGGGATACCCCACAAAATAGCACAAGTCGGATTTACTATCCAACTTATCTCCCACTAATCGCTTCACATAAGCGGGACAACCCCATATCCTAATATGTTTGTAATTGGGTTTCCGGGAATGCCAAAGTTCATAAGGTGTGGATCTAACTGCTTTGGTGTTAACTCTATTCAGCAAATACGCGGCAGTACGAAGTGCATGACCCCATAAGTATGCCGGTAAGTTTGTGAACCCCATCATTGATCGAACCATATCCAATAAAGTTCGATTCCGACGTTCGGATACTCCATTAAGTTGAGGAGTTCCCGGTGGAGTCCATTGGGACTGTATCCCATTTTCTTTTAGATAGTCAATGAACTCGATGCTCAAGTATTCTCCACCACGATCGGATCGCAGCTTCTTAATACTTCGTCCGAGTTGCTTTTCTACTTCGTGTCTAAAATCTTTGAACCTTTCAAATGTTTCAGACTTGTACTTCATCAAGTACACATACCCATACCTAGAATAATCGTCGGTAAAGGTGGCGAAGTAGTTATATCCACCCTTCGCACTAACACTTAGTGGACCACATACGTCTGTATGGATCAAATCCAAAAGACCCTCGGCTCGTTCCATTTTCCCTTTGTAGGGTGACTTGGTCATTTTCCCTTTAAGGCAAGATTCACAAGTTTGTAGTGATTTCACGTCCTCCAAAGAGAACAATCCTTCACTAACAAAATCGTTCATCCTTCTTAAAGAGACATGACCTAATCTAGCGTGCCAAAGTTGTGCGGGGTTTTGATCTATCTCCTTACGTTTTGCTGATATAACATTAATAGGTATTTCATTTGGATTTAGTTCATACAAGTTGTTTAATAGTCGTCCTTTGCAAATTAAATTCTCATTCTTTTGTATAGTGCAAATCGAATTTCCAAAAACAAAAGTAAAACCTTCAATATCTAATACAGGAATAGAAATAAGGTTTCTAATGAGCGACGGAACAAATAAACAATCGTTCAAAACAATAGGAAAACTAGAATCCAAAACATTTAAGTAAATTGTGCCAATGGCTTCAGCAGCAACTCTTGCTCCATTCCCCATCCTTAGGTAGGTCTCACCCGCTCTAAGTCTTCGACTTCTTGTCATTAGCTGCAAATCATTGCACAAATGTGAGCCACAGCCCGTATCCAATACCCAAGAAGAAGAGTTGACAGACAAATTTACGTCAATGAAATACGTACCCTTTTCAGAACCTTTCTGCTTCAGGTAAGCCTTGCAGTTGCGGCGCCAATGTCCTTTCTTTCCACAGTGATGGCAAGCATCATCAACTTGTTTGCTAACCTTTGCTTTGGGGCCCCCACTACCTTCACCCACTTCGAACTTGCTGTTAGGGAAAATAACTCTTTCCTTTCTCTTCTTTTGGAAAGAACTCTTCTTTCCAGAAGTAGCAGCAACGAGAACAGACTTCTCTTTCTTAATTGTGGACTCGAAGCTGACCAACATGTTCATTAACTCATCCAAGGGAGGATCTAGTTTGTTCATGTTGAAGTTCACTATGAACGATTCATAGGAACTAGGAAGAGACAACAGGATCAAATCCAACGAGAGCTCGGCCGGGAGGGTGACATCGAGATTCACTAGCTTTTCAAGGAGAGTGATCATTTTGAGACAGTGTTCGTGGACCGAAGTCCCTTCGCGCAGTCTCGCCGTGATCAACTCCTTTGTAGCAGCGTACCTCGATGCCCTAATATTCTCACTATACATGCTATCGAGATGAGCCTTTATATCGAAAGCATGCAAGTGAGACTCATATTTCCTCGCAAGCGCGGGCTCCATGGCGGCTATCATATAGCACCTAGCATGAGTGTCATCTTTCTTCCAAAATTCATAAGTTTCCTTTTCAGCATCAGTCGCTGTGGCAGGTATAGTGGCGGGAAGCCTCTCGTTCAAAACATAGAGACGCCCCTCAACAGTTAGCACAAGGTTAAGACTACGCAACCAATCTAGGTAATTAGGGCCATTGAGTTTATTGTCGAGGATTGACATTATGGGATTCTTAGACATAATTATCTGAGACATATAGAGAAGAGGATTATTAGAGATTCGCGTTAAATGATTGTTACAATTAAATGTTTGGACTTATGTTATTTAATTGTTCTCCCACTAATTTTATCGAGTTCCACTTCCCTCTAGTAGACAAACGAGAAAACTGATTTTTCTTAATGGGCTTTAGGTCCAATAGACAAATATAACCCGTAGTTAATCTAGCCCGATTATATTTGCCCAAAGGTAGATCACAATCAATCATATCCACAATATGACCCTAAATTAATTTTCCCCACACTTGATAATGACCTAAGTTAATCTCGCGAATATCAAAATCGTCGTGTGTCAAGTCTAACCTACCAATCAAAGATGCTCATAGAACTTGATTATGCCAAACTAATGCAGTCCCTAGTTAATCTAGCCGACCACGTTAATTCAACATAATCCTTTTCTACGGCTACCTTCATCACTATGTCAATTGAATTACAGCTTACTCTACCATAGCACTCCCCGCTAACACGGCTTACTGCACTATAGTAAAGGGCTACACATAATCCAACCGTTGGCAGAAGGAAAGAAATAACTCAACAGATTGGGTTTTTCTTTATAGCTTGAAATGATTCTTAATTAAATTAAGAATGAGGGATTTTTATTAAAATGTTTTATCTCATCAGAAGGTTTTGGATTGGTCTATGTGATTCCTACATCTATGTTCTCTAAAGGTATATGGAAGCGCATATTGTCCTAAGAGGAACATACGACCTAATTTCATAATTAATTACATTAATTAATTATCGAGTTTTCAAAATAATTATAGAACCTCAACTAGCATAAATCATTCAAATAATGTTGAGGTACTACTAATTAAGTTGAATTTATAATCAATATTATATATGTGTTCTATTAATTGAAATCAATTTAACAATTTAAATTAATTAATTAATCTAACACCTATTTACTAAAATAGATGATTGTCGATCCAATTATCTAATTGGGATTAATTGAAAATAATTTTCCAAAAATTAAAATCAATTTGTTTTAAGTTTAATTTTAGAAATCTGAATTTTTTTTTTTTTTTTTTTTTTTATTTTCAGTGGACCGGTTCGGCCCAACCAGTCTGACCGGTTCGGACCGAAGCGGTCCGGTTCTGCCCGGTCCAGCTGACCCAAATCAGTGGGCCGGGTCAGTCGGACCGAGAACCGGTCTGACCGACCCGAATCCACTTGGATTCGGTCAACTAAATCGCACACAACCATCGAACCGGCCGGTTCGACCGGTTCGATCCGAACAAAAAAAAAACCGACATTTTTAAAACAATTTCAGATCCGATTTTCCAATTTTAAACAATTTTAAAGCTGGAAAAAATTCTAAACAATATTTCAAAAATATTTTAAACTTACGAAAACTCCCAATTACATAATACGACAATCACTACTTTAATAAATCGAACATGCATAAAATCATATCATATAAATACGAACGCAATTAATTGCGCAACGAGCTCTGATACCACTGTTGGGTTTCGGGCACGCATACGCAGCGGAAAACAAAAATTTTATGCGATTTAAACGACTTTAAAACACACAAGTACATGCCCGACAAATTAAATCAATTAATCGCGTACCTTTGCGCTTCCAGCGAAATCAAAGACAACATACATGCTAATAAATTCAATCGAATTTAAATCAACTAACATGCTCGCGTTTAAACCAAATAACATGCTTACAATGATTTAATCGATTACACATAATCACATAAAATCATACGAAACAAACATGAAATAATAGTTTAAACATAATCGAATCGAAACTAGGGTTTCGCGTGTTTACCTCTTGAAGCGTGAGGTAGGAGCGTTTAGCACGTCGTGATTGCTACGGAAACCAATCCGTACAATCGGGGCAGCAATGGAGTGCAGCGGCAGCAGCGGCGGATTGACCACGGCGGCGCGTGAGCTTCACGCGCGGACTTCCGGGGCGGCGCGTGGGGCAGCGTGCGGCTTCGGCTCGTGCGTTGCTCCTCGATTCTTCGATCTACAGTCTTCCTCCTCTCGGATTTCACCTCGTATACTTCGATCTACTAAAACGTGGCACTAGACACGAAGTAGTTAGAATAAAACGGAAGAAAAAGAGAAGGAACAATAATACCGAACCAATCGGCCAATGAATGGCCGATTCCGGTGGAGCTCCGGCGACGGCGGCGCGGTGGCCGAGGAGAGAGGGGGCCGAGAGAGAGAGAGGTTGAGCGGCTAGGGTTAGGGTTTGTTGTGTCTATGTGCAAGGCCTATAAATCATGTATTTATAGTCCCTTGCATAAAACCCTAGCGGGCTTAAGTTGGACTGGGCCCAACAGCTTAAGCTCGTTAGTTCCTTTACTTGCTCGTCTCTCTCAATTCAATGACCGAAAAATTCCAACGATTGCATTTTCGGAATCATTATAACTTCCTCGTCATTACGAGTGCCATCTCTTATTTTCCAACTTTCCAAAAGTGGAAACCCTAGTTCAGTGGACTTTCTAAATTTGGAAACTTCCCGATTTAGAAAGTTCACTAACACGTTCGCCTATTCTTTTCCTTTTCTTATTCTCATTCATAATTCCAAATTACGAATGTTGGACTCAATCGTATTGACTTCCAATTATGCAAAGATAAACTATTTTATCTCTGACCGTTTATTCAAAGATCTCATGTGCACGAGCAGTGTGACCCTCGATGGTTCAGGTGTAAGCTAGCCGTGGGCCCACAACCCTTTGTGGTCAAAACTCGTCCCCTTCGAGTTACGATTAAGATGAAGCTCGTTTCACCTTAATCACCCAACGAATCAAGATTGGCGTCTAGCAACTACGCGTCATGATTCCCTAGATACAAATGAAGTGCCTGCAAGAACCTTCAGATATAGTTAACGTACAGTACGGTCCCTTCGATGCATATGTCCCGATCGAACTAGAGGCATTGGTTCATCGAGACCTCTTTATATGTTCGATGACGGTGCGATCGTTCTAAGTGTTGTAATCGTCACGTGCATGACTTAGAGAATCGAATTCTCTAATCATCACTTAGTCAGCTCTGGCCAGAGACTTAGAATGATTACAAACTTTCAGAACACACAGGACATCCAAGACTATTCTAGCGATCGAATCCCCGACTACAATGCACAGACCTCCCACTAGATTTCGGACTGCACGAACACTGGCCCTTGGGATGGTCCTCGGTGGAACTCAGGGACAGGTCACGATACAGCTGGTCCTCTAGTGAAGTCACGGTGATGTCTAGGTCATAAGGACTAATGGTGTACAACTATACCATAGATATCTCTACTCGATTATTGGGAACCACTTAGAGATTTCTAGGGTGAGGGAGTTCAGTGAACTCGTCAACTTACGAGCACCCACTTATGCATGCCGATATCACAATACCGTTTACTGATGAGATGCAGTACACATGCACTAAGTGCTAGTCTTAATGGGAAAGGCCGATATCCTCATTAGTGGCGTAACCCTTCGACTAGGAACACGTTTAACAGTTATAATACTTAAGTAAATATCTCACGATCCTAACGATCAATTACTAGTACTTGTAATAACTGTAAGGACTATATCTATGCTTGTGACAAAGGGACAAAGATATAGAATGCCAATGTGTTTTATCATTAATACGAATAACGGTTCGTTTATTACAATAATAAATACGAAAGACCACAGCCACATGTTGGCTTGTTGGTCACCTACTCTAACAAGGTGAAACCTGTTTTGGATGTTGGCTCTGGTTACCAACTGATACGAACCCCGTAGAACTTGTTACGAGACCCTAATACCCTACGCGGAAGCAAGATCGAAACATCCAAAAACAAAGATTCAAAGGGGTGAAACCGCGACCCGTTGCCTATAAAAAGGCAAGAACCCGATATGTTCGAAGAGTTCTTAAAGAACCAAAGAGAATATTCTCAATTAAATCATCAAAATTCGTCCTATAAAATAAGCCAAATTGGCAACCTATTTATAAGGTCTAAAAAGACTCCTTTTTTTCACAAGGAAAATGACTCCTACCTATACTATAATAAGGAAACTTGTAAATAAGCAAATCCTAACCATAAAAGACTCTAAAATAATAAAAACATAATAAATACTAAATTAAAAACGTGCATAAATAAATTAAATAACTTGATCTTCAAGTCGACTTCTCGATCACCCTTCTTAACTCGCGACATTGGGCTGTGCACGTGCATGCAATTAAAGCTCAATTTCGACACTGTTCCACTTCGAATATCTCTTTTCTCAAAACATGAATGTTGTAGATCTTTCAGTTAGCTTTCCGAATCATTTTGAATTAGCTCAATTGGACTTCGGATGCGAGAGTTATAACTCGAATGGTAAACTCTGCCAGAATAGGCGAGAATCTCGGATGCATGGAATTCGACTTGTCCAACGACTTCTTCTCTTTCTTTTCTTCCAATTCCAAACCACGGACTCTTCAAAGGCCTGATCCAAGCTTTTATTCTTCAATCCCATAACGAACGGCTCCATTAATCTCACTCGCTTTCTCTTCTTCCAATTCTTTGTCTTGGAGCTTGTGCGGATCGTATCAGCCAATATCGTTATTTGTGCAGATAATTTTTTTTTCGGAGTCTTGATCTTCAACTTTGGCACAGTGGCATCATTGTTCATTCATCTATATTTCCCCTCTTTATTTTTTTTTCACTTTGTTTTTTTTTTTTTGCAGTTTATTTCACTGGATTTTAGCTTTTAATGCAGGAAATACCTAATGATATGATTACTCCATAGTCCACATTGATAGGTAGGAATATGGGGCCTCCATCTTCAAGTCTGAATTTATGGCCTTACGTTTTATCTTAGCTTTGTTTCGATGAAATTTATTTATGGCACGAGCTGTCATGTCTGTATAAGATCGATGTTTGATTTTATTTTAAGTATAGATTACTATATTGCTATTATCGAAACATATAATAAGATCATTTCTGAATAATGGATCATTTGTTGAATTCAAAGACATATGGACCATTTCTAATATAAAATTCCAAAGGGCTGTTATATCGAATAAACAAAATCTCAAGGCTCAAATTTTGGAGGAGCTTAAAGAAATGGATCCTGCACAAGAAATATATATGTAACTGAAAAGTGGTTTGGAGTATCATTTCCCACCTTAGGTTGAAGAAGAAAATAAAGGGAGAATAAATTAATTCAGCATCATCCATTTTATAATTTTGTAAATGATTTGTACTTTTTAGTGCCATTATGACTGTTGATCAATCAAATGATAAACCAGTGTCACTAAACTCAGCATAATAATCAATTGTTAATCGTTGATTTGCTGCAGACAACGAGATGAAAGGTACATTTAGTGAAAAAAAGAAACTATCATTTAGTGGGAGTTACGTTTCATCTGCGAATTGATCCAAATTTAAATAAATTTTGAATATTGGCAGCAAGGAGATTTAGCCATATTTAGGCCAACACCGATTAATATCTATCTTTAAGCTGGATCATTAGTAACTAAATTACAAATTAATTAACCATATTTCGGGTCCGTAAACTTACAACAGAAAACTAAAAATGGAAATATGACAAAATTGTGAAAGGGTCCTTTAAGACATGTTCGTTTTTGGAGACAGTAATATTTTTGCTTGTAATAAACGTAAACATCAGAAAGTTACCATATCTATCCTTTTTTTACTTCAATCACAAGCAATCCTGTACAATGTTTTAGAACTTACTACAACTTGATCTTTGTCCTTTTACCTTGACAAGTTTTATGTGAAAAGACTAGTTTGACACCTAAACATTTCAGAATTAACACCTGTGGCTGCATGATAACAAGAAAATCTGGATTTTTGTAGGTATCATCGTCATTATAAGATAAATTTCCATAATTTAGAGCTTGTCTTCATATGAAGTCCACAATTATCAGCTTGTAATAATATATAAGGACCCGTTTAATATATTGTCTTCATCTGCTTTTATTGAACAGTTGAAGATGGCCAGCACTTCAAAAGAGTCAAATTTTATAATTCCTTTTAATGTATAAAAGTCCTTGAATTGGAGAACATCATGATACTTCTACAGTACAAGTAAACATTTTATTAATTATTGATTATTGTCTGGTGAGTAATCCATCCCTAGTGGTTAGATTGTCCAAATTGATTTTAATTTGTTATAATAAAATAAATAAAATCAAGCCATTATAATTTATAACCTATAGGCTCCTGAAGCAGATTACTTAGCTAATAAATTCATTTTTGGGGATCAGAATGATATGTTTGGACTAAAAAGACATGCCCATATGCAGAAAATGATGTTAATTGTGTCATAAATTAACACTTCCATTACTTTTAAACGGTTGACAAACATTGTGATTCAATCATTTACACCTGACAAAGTAAATATTCTGCAATCAAGAAACATAGAAATGATTCAATGAATACTATAGTTGTCCTAAAACAAATGAGAAATCTTTTCATCACAATCCTAAGTTCAACAAGACTCTAATTATACATCAAACACTCCCAATATCATTGCTGTCAATCTTGAACTTGGGACGGTATCCTTGGATCACAGCCTGTTACTTTAGCCAAATTCGTTTGCTGAGTGACCAATTTTTCGTCCAACATTCCGCCTAACAAACTGCAAACTCCATTTACATGACCACCATTAGCAATAAATGCATCAACCAGAATCTCATAGCTTTTTCTGATTTAGTTTCATGGATATTTGTTTCATTTCAGTCACAACCTCTGTCGCCCTATGCCCCTATCAATCTCTCCCCCCTCAAAAAGTGCTCGTAAAATCGTACAATAGGTACACAAGTCGGGTGAACCGTGAACACCCCAGCTCTTTCATAGCACCCATCATTTTTATTCCGTCATCAACCTTCTTTTGCACACACAAACCCTTAATATACACATTGTAGGTGTATCAGAAGCCAAACCTAGTACAAGCAATTCATCAAACACCTTGTCAGCACACGTAAATTCACTGTTTCAAACCAAGCCATCAAGAACCAAATTGTAACACGTTATGTCAGGCTTAAGTCTACTCATTTTCATCTGTTTCAACAATCTCAAAGCCTCCTTACCATTCCCCCTTCCAACCAAAAACCTAATTAAATTAAAGAAATCATTCTTTCTTGGTTCAAACCCTAACATTTTCAAATCTCCCCAAAATCCCATAATTTTATCACAGTCATAATTCAACTGCCTGCACATTATTGCAAGCATCAAAGAACAATTCTTTTGATCTACATCAAAGCCTTCATCCACCATATGGCTTAACAGCTCAAAAGCACTACTAACACTCCCAATTTTGCAGAGGGTTTTAATCAAAATGCTGAAACTAGATTCTTCAATCCTAATATTAATCATCCGGGTCTTAATCAATATCCCAGGAATCATTTCGATACCTCTTTCATTCCGACAAAGAATCGAAAGTAAAGCGTTCAATGTTTCAACATACGGGTCGCATCTGTAACTCGGTGTCCGAAAAAAGAGATCCACAGCATCATGAAACATACCGTAAAAGTTGATCAAACCGATAAAAACGCATTCGGGTGTTTGAAAGTTTTCGACTTTTTCAATGTGGTCGAGAATTTGTCGGATTTGTTCGATGGTAGCTTTTGAATCAGGATTTTGAAGAGGAGATGGTACGATTGAGGGGTGGGTTCGATTTCGTAGGCGGCGCATGAGTTGATTAGGTCGGAGAGAAGAGTGGTTTTGGATTTTGACTCCGGTGTCTTTTCTGATACCAAAAAAAAGAGTGAAAACATGAACTAGTTAATTTTGTGAATTTGAGATACATTAAATATGATGTCGTTGTGTACTTTTTTTTTCTTTTCTGCAGCCTTACCCTCCTCTTTGTGATGTTAGAGGAAGCTATGTATCTCAATTCGGAAGTGATTTCGAGAGGTGATGACTACTGATCAAGATTCCTAATTTGAATTTCATGTATTCTACTTCTTCCCTCTTTCTTTATTACTACAACTCCACTTGCTTATTTTCGTCTTTTCCCCTTGGATTCTTAACAAAGCATGTCATATCTTTCGGGCTTGTTCGGTTACCGCTATAAGGTTCTCTTGACTAAATAGTAAGGGCTAATAGCATGTTCGGTTGGCAAGATTCACATTTTTTCGAACTCGCTACTAAAATCAAAGTTCGCTATTATATGCTACTATTTCATTTATTAGTAGCACGACTCCCCCTGAGATTAATTTAATTGGGGGTTACCAATAAAGAAAAATACAATTGTATCCTTAAAATTATATTTTAACTTAGTGGTTTTATATTAATAATAATATAATTATGTATTAGCAATACGTAATTATTAAAATTTATATTATTAATTATATATTAATAATAATATAATTATGTATTAGCAATATCGTGCAAACCAAGTTAAGCCAATCTAGAATACTACGGAAGTTTCTTTTATTGCAAATATAATTAACTTATTATTATTATTATAGAGTTATACTTAGACTAGGAGTTGTAGTTAGATTGTGACTAGACCTATATATTTTATTATAAATAGGGTACGCCTCTATGGTGGTGGAATAAACTACAAATCAAATTTATTATATTGTAGACGATTATGGATGGTTGTTCTATTGGCCAAACATCCCATAAACCGTCACCGGCCCCCGATTATGATTAATCTATCGGTGCGGCTTGTGCCGGTTTATGGGACGTTATGATCAATAAAAAGAACAACGAAATTTGATACTATGGGGTAATATTCGATATGTATTCCACCGGCGAGATTTATTGGATTCCTCAAGGTTTGTTATTTTTATTTTTATTTTTTATATCATGTTATTGGAATTGTTTATTGATGTATGTATGTATGTATGTATAGGGATTTTTTTTATGTTATAAATCATGTCAACTGTTTCAAAGCGTCTAGTAGTAGTTGATGGTTTTTCGAACATGATATTTTTTATTTTTTTTGGATTCCTCAAGGTTTGTGATTTCTTTGTTGTTCTTGAAAATCCCGAAATTTTTCTTCAATTGTCTCTAAGCATCGATGTTTGAAATAAGGATTTTTCAATTTTTGCAATATTCAATATTTGCCATGTAATCTTTTGTTATTCTTTAATCAGGTATCTTGTTAAAGAAGATTTCTCGTTTAACATCCATAACAAAATAATCATGTTTTAATTAGTAGTAGTTGATGGAATTATCGTTTTTTGAAGTCATTAGCTACATAATTAAGGGTAGATTGATTGGAAGTGAACTAGTAATCTTAATAGGAGAGGATAGTACAATCTTTCATCACGCCCTTTTTATTAAATATTAATGATTAAATTAAGGCTGCGGCTATATGCAAGACTAAAACCACTTGTGCAAGACCAAATTAAATTTTTTAATGTATAAATACTATAATACCCTTACTTATTAAAAAAATAAAAAATTGAAAATGTGCAAGACCAAAAATTCAAAAACACAAAAAACCCTATCACAAGACCACAAAACCACAAGACCAACTTTCATCTTCTCCATCTTCCAAAAACCACAAGACCTTTCTCCTTCCTCCTCCATAAACCCACAAAACCTAAACATTCAAAATCATCAAAATTCAACAAATCTTACAAAGATGGAAAGTATGGAGTCAGAAGACATCAAAATAGAAGATTCTACGGTGGAAGAACCCAAGCAGGTATGCATTTATGGGTTTTTTAGCTAAAATATCGTTTTTCCAAAAAAAATCCCGCGCAAACGAATTCAACATCTACAGGTCGAATTTTATGGGTAAAAATCGACATCTAGATGTCGATTTTGAGGTATCCAATTCGACATTTGGACATGTCGAATTTTTGCTATAAATTCGACATGTCAATGTCGATTTCTGCTTAACAAATTCGACGCGTAAGTGTCGATTTGTAGCGTAATTTTTCGACACCTTGGTGTCGATTTTTACCAGTTTCAAATTTAATTTGTTTTTCCTCTTTTTTTGTAAGGTTGAACAAAATGAGGAATTAGCAATTGACTACTCTAGTGAATTCATCAACCAAGACACATTTGCAACAAGGGATGAATTGCTGAAATGGGTGAGAGAAGTGGGTAGACGTCTCGGAATGGTCTTTACAATCATGTCATCAAATCCTGGACTCAATAGACGTAGAACACCTTATATGGTGCTTGTGTGTGAGCGTGCGGGTGAGTATCGTGGCACTAAGGTACCTGGTAAATTTGAAACGGCAAAACGAAAAAGAAGTACGAGGTCAAAAAAATGTAATTGCCTTTTTAAATTAAAAGGCACTAAATTGGGCATGGATGATGACAATGTTGGATGGAAGCTCGAAGTTGTTTTTGGCGTTCATAATCACCCATGTTTTCCAAATTTGGAGGGCCACGCATATGCGGCAAGATTAACAAGTGAAGAGATGAAAATTGTAGAAGAAATGTCAAATGCGTTGGTGCAACCAAAGGCAATACTTACAACATTGAAGAAGAGGGATGAGACAAATGTAGCTGAAATGAAGACAATTTACAATGCTCGTCATAGGCTTCAAGCGATAGAGAAAGCCGGTAGATCTCAAATGCAACTTTTGATGACGAAATTGTACGAACATAATTACCTTGAAGATCATAGATCGAACGAAGATGGTGAAGTCACTGATTTGTTTTGGAGCAACCCTACTTGCTTGGCCTTAGGGCGTAGCTTTCCCTACGTGTTACTTATGGATTGCACGTACAAAACTAACCGATACGGATTCCCATTACTGGAGATGGTGGGCGTTACTTCTACAAACAAAACATTCTCCATTGCCTTTGCATACTTGCAATGTGAGAAGGCAGACAACTACGAATGGGCATTGAGGACCTTGGTGGAGAAGATGGGAGGGAGTCATAGTCCTAATTGTATCGTCACTGACACAGATTTGGCTTTGATGAAAGCTATAGCTCTTGTGTATCCAACCAGTCATCATTTGCTATGTAGGTGGCATGTTAGCAAGAATATTCTTGCTAAATGTAAAAAAATGTTCAAAAAGGAGAAAGAAAAATGGAAGCGGTTTGAGACAAGTTGGGCAAATCTTGTTGAGCAAGAATCGGAGGAGTTGTTTTATGTGGAATGGGATTTAATGAAACGAAACTTCGTTGATTTTCCGAAGGCTCTATCTTACGTAGCTGACTCGTGGTTGGACCCGTACAAACAGAGGATTGTATCGGCATGGACAGACAAATGTATGCACCTCGGAACATACACTTCTAACAGGTAATATTTTTATTATGACTTGACATACACGTTTTTATTATATAATAAATCATAATATATTTATACATCATGTAATATATGATAGGGTGGAAGGTGCACATTCAAAGATTAAGAAAAATATGATGAATTCATTGGGGAACTTCGTTACTTTGTTCAACCATATTGACAACGTCTTGATGTTGCAACAAATTAAAATCAAGGCTTCCTTTGAGATTAGCAGAAATACATACCAACACGGCTTCAAGATAGGGCTTTACAGTGAACTTTTAGGTTTTGTGTCGATGCACGCCCTTGAGTTGATCAAAATTGAGGTGGACAAATCACGTGAGTTGTCCGCTCAAGTTGAAGTGCCTTGCAGTTGCAATCTCCAAACAACTCGCGGATTACCTTGTGCACATGACATCCACGAGATTAATATGAAGTGCATTCCCATTCCACTTCAATGCATCGACAAACATTGGAAACACTTAAGTATGGAGCCACGTGAAGGTGCAAACGAAGAAGAGTATGTGGATGATACTGATGATTTAGCATCATTTCATAAAGTATTTTTGACGAAGAATTCAACAGAAAGACGTCAAATGCTTCGTCAGATGCGAGAAGTTTATAGCCCCGGAACAACTTCTCTCAAGGAACCAAAAGAAAAGATTATTACTAGAGGTCGTCCGGGAAAGAAAGTCGTCCGGGATAAATCAACTCGCCGATCAAAATCCGAATTTGAATATACTGATGACTTGAATTATGGTTCTTCTCCACAGGTAAATTTTTGTAAGACTAATTGCGCTTACAATTTGATTGATATTATGTTAACTTGGTTGGCATCACGATCAAACTATAGGTTTTGACTCCAACACCAGGCACTGCGAAGTCTACAACAAAAAAGACAACAAAAAAGTCAGCTAAACCCTCCGTCACGAGAAAGGTACGGACAACATTTGTGATTTCATCAAAAAATATGCAACAGCTAAATTTCGACATTAAGGTGTCGAATATATGTCAATAAATTCGACACCTTAATGTCGAAATTTAGTATATTGGTACTAATTACTAACAGTTAAATTTCGACACTAAGGTGTCGAGATAATGCATATAAAATCGACACCTTAGTGTCAAAATTTAACTATTTGTAATTATTCGTAATATACTAAATTTCGACATTACGGTGTCGAATTATGGTATATGATTTCGACACCTTAATGTCGAAATTTAGTATATTTGGACTAATTGCAAATAGTTAAATTTCGACACTAAGGTGTCGATTTTGTGTGCATAAACTCGACACCTCAGTGTCGAAATTTAACTGTTTCATATTTTTTTTAACTTTCTATTTTCCAATTACTTTTTATTTCAATATTCATTTTTTTTATAGCAAAAGGCGAATGCGAAGACGCAATTTATTGTCCAAATTCATCCAATGTTTCAAGAATATGTACAAGACATCAAGAACGTCGCATCAGATGGTCATTGTGGATTTCGGGCGGTTGCATCTATGGTAGGATTGGGCGAAGAAAATTGGGCACAAGTAAGACGTGACATGCTCACAGAACTGAAAAGGAATAATGACATTTACATGAAGATTTACAAAGTAAGGGCCACCATAGAGGAGTTGGTAGCTATATTGGACTGTTGGGTTTCACCTGCCGATCGACAATATTGGATGACATTACCTTATATGGGTCATATAATTGCCTCCGCTTACAACATTGTGCTCCAGTACTTCTCAAAATATCAATGCCTTACATTTCTTCCACTTTCGGGCGATCCCGTTCCTGTTGAGATGCGGCAAGAGCATGGCCTAGCATTCGTGAACAACAACCATTTTGTACATGTCGTCTTGAAGAACAATTGCCCTATGCCTCCTATCGCAGATCATTGGACACGGTACCACGAGCCCAAGGCAGATGGTTGGAAGACATCCGATACCGATGATAGGATTGCAACTTTTAGAGGTTTAGTTGGTTCGAACGTAGCATTGCAAGAAACCATAACTCTAGATTAGTTATATCTAGACAATGTTTATTTGTAGAAATCCATAAAAAATTCCATAAAAATGCACAAAAATCAACAATCCTCAAAAATTCACCAAAATCCAACGAAATCAACATAATTATGATCGAACATAAATCATATATTTTTCTTCTTCGATTTATACGTCTTAAGAACTGGTGGTGGGACTGAAACAACTGAGAGTGTTGCGTCAGCTGGTGGCGGTGGTGGTGGTGGTGGGACTGCATCGGGAGTCAATAGAGCTTCTATCTCCTTAAGTGTAGACACTACGTACTCGTGGTCATAATTATGATCCTCCACGCGAGTTAAGGCAGACCGCACAACATCTAGAACCTGAGAATCTTGTGCACATGGTCGTGGTTGTAGTCGTGGTCTTGCTCGTGCCCGTGTAGTTGGGGCAATCGTGTGTAGTCGAAGTATGGACCGTCGCCTATACCAATCCATGTACTCATCTACAGTGTCTAGCTCACCGCGAACTACTGGAACTGACCTCGCGTCCGGTGAAAGTACATGATCCGCCCATCTTTCTGATAATCTTGTAAGGAACTGCTCAAAACCTGAGTTTGATGGGCCGCGTCTTGCGACAGATAATTTTTGTATATCCTTACACATATACGGTTTATCGGGAATATACTGTCGCCGGCCAAATTGCCTCAAAACCCTGTCTGGATGGTAAGGCTCCAAGTACTCCATATACCCGAGCATCCCATTAAACCACGTCGAATCGGGCATGGGAAATTGATCACGATACATCAAGTACGGCTCCCATATAATCTACGATAAGACAATAAATACTTACGTCATTACGTCATAATAATAATAATAATAATAATAATAATAATAATAATAATAATAATAATAATAATAATAATAATAATAATAATAATAATAATAATAATAATAATAATAATAATAATAATAATAATAATAATAATAATAATAATAATAATAATAATAATAATAATAATAATAATAATAATAATAATAATAATAATAATAATAATAATAATAATAATAATAATAATAATAATAATATGAATAATAATAATAATAATAATAATAATAATAATAATAATAATATTATTATTATAATTATTATTATTATACTTACGTCATTTGATGTCAGGTTGTCTAAACTTTCACGCAACTCATGTGCTCGATCTACACTTTTATCACATTTAGTTGGATATATCCATCGTGAAGCCAAACCCCACTCGACCGATCCTGACTTCATAGTCGGCATAAAAATTGGAAAATGCTCATATATCCATGCCTGCAGAAGAGTCAAATATCCAGAAATCTGCTTCGTATCCGCCTTAGAAGCAGACCTCAATGAACGGTACAACAGACATAATGTAGCAGTCCCCCACGCGTAAGTACCGACCATCTCCAAATCCTCAAGCAACCGCAACCAATGAATGGAAACTTTGGTGCCTGTCTTGTCAGCAAAAATCGTACACCCCAAAATATAAAGGAGGTAGGCCCGAGTAGCCGCTTTACGTCTATCCTCGCTGTCAGACTCTTTCACCGAACTAAATGTCACACGCAACCACTCTAACCGAATCGCAGTCTCATTCGTTTCTGGGTGAATGCCGAGCATGCGAAAAATAAATTCACTAACCCGTTCACACTTCCCAATACGCAATGCTTTTACGGGATGTCCGACGACCGGAAGACCTATCAACGAACTAACATCGTCTAGGGTGATGGTCATCTCCCCAAAGGGCAAATGAAACGTGCAAGTCGCCGGGTGCCATCTCTCTATGAATGCCCTCACCAAAAGAGCATCAATATTCTTGTAGGAACAACGTACAAGCGGCAACAAACCGGACCCGCGTACAATTTCTTCCATGAAAGGCGCCATCTCCCACATCTCCAATGTTATTGTGTGATTATGAACACGGCGATCCCCAGACTCCTACAAATTTCAAACAAACAAAAATTAATAAATAACATAAGTCAAAATGTGGCATTCAAAAAATGAGAATCATAAGACGTGCATTAGTTACCACTCCGCTCAAAACTTTATAAGCGACATGCTCCTCAAAATCTGGCATTAACTCACGAATTTCTGGACCTCTCGAGCTTGGTGATGCCGTTTGGCTACTGGACCCACCCACTTCAGTAGTCGAAGTGGCAGGTGGCTCCGGTACAACGACATTTAATTTGGTCTTGCACAAGTGGTTTTAGTCTTGCATATAGCCGCAGCCTTTATCGAATTTAAATAACCCATTTCGAAATTTTAAAACAAAGTTCATAATTACCTGCGGCGGCGGCGGCGGCGGAGGCGGCGTTGCTGGGCAGGTTGGGGTCACTCATAATTGTAAGCGGCGGGGCTGGCGGCGGCGACGATCGGTGGTGGAGCTTGGCCGGCGGAGCTTAGGCGGCGGAGCTTGGACGGCGGAGTTTAACGGCGGAGAAGGTGAATGGGTAGGGTTTGAAGGAGAGGGTTCTTTTTTCAATTCACGCAAAGTTTTTTTTTTTTGTTTCTTTGTTTTCTTTTTTTGTTTTTTTAGTTTTTTCTTTTTGTTTTTTTTTGGTTTTCTTTTTCCTTATTATTTGTTTTGGTCTTGTATGAGAAAAAAAAAAGACAATTTAACTTATGGGTATATTTGTCATTTCATCTCAATAAAATAGAATCTTTTGGAATCTTTTTTTAATTTGGTCTTGCACAAGTGGAATTAGTATTGCATATAGCCGCAGCCTTAAATTAATTACTATATTCATTTATTGATTAAATTAAGCTCAAAATTGGTTTGGGGTCGTGAATCAAATAAGGGAGGAATATTAGGGAACAAAATATAATTAAAGAAAAATAAAATCCAGTTCTCGGGGAATGAATTTGAGTTTGAGGCCCGAGGCAAGGAGGGAGTTTTAGTAATTATGGCCGCCGTCGCCGCCGCTATCAGTGGTTGTTCCACCACCACAACTAATCTCTTCTTCAAGGGATGCACCGCACCATTCCTCCTCTCATGCCGCCGCCGCAGCAACATCACCGGTCTAAATCTAATCAAATTGACGCCTTTGCTGCTTCCGCCTAGGTCACCTCTTTGTGTAGTTCCCAATTCACGCAATAATACAGCACGGAGATTGCAATTATTATTATGTTACTGCACGGAGAGCAGTAATACAGCAGCAGCAGCAGTAGTAACGACGACGACAAAATCGGAATCGGGCTCGGAAAAGGGGATAAAAGAGGCGGCGAATAGTCTGGATATAAGGGTGGGGAGGATCGTAAAGGCGTGGAGGCACGAGGAGGCGGATTCACTTTACGTGGAGGAGGTTGACATCGGTGAGGCTGAGCCCAGAACCATTTGCAGCGGCCTTGTCAAATACATCCCCCTCCATCTTCTCCAGGTGGGTTTCCCCCTTTTCAATTCTATTTCTCATTTCTTCATTGTTCATCATCATTGTGTTGATTTGTTGGTTGTTGCTGTTGATTACCAACACCTAATTAACTTATGCAATTCAATCAAGCTAAACATCAAATCCTGTTTTGAAAATACGTACATTTATATAACAGTTAAGATTTTGTGTTGATCATTGGCCAAGATACATGAAATGAAGAAACCGGAATTCGTAATCTTTGTGCCCGTACCTAGGGCTAGTATACATCCAAGGCAGACAACAATTCATTAATTTATTGTAGCAAAACTCCTATAGTAGAATTTTTAATTGGAAACATGAGATAATAAAACTATGAGCTCTTTTAATGAACTATATGGCTTCAAGTTTAATGAACTATGAATCAATGTTAACAGTTATTTACACGTAATCATCTGATGCCGGAAACTAACAGAACATGCTTCTTTTTTTTTTTCTTTTTTTTCTTTTTGATGGTTCGTTTTAATATATATATATATATGTGTGTGTGTGTGTGTGTGTGTGTGAGTTCTGGATTTGTATGCAAGTGGATATTAATCAGGGAGGGAAGAAAGATGTTTGAAAAAATAAAATGTTGGTTGCAGGACAAGAATGTAATAGTACTTGCGAATCTAAAGGCTAGAAATATGCGAGGTGTGAAATCGTTTGGAATGCTGATGGCTGCTTCTGATGCAGCACATGAGAATGTAGAGCTTCTTGTGCCGCCGGAGGGCGCAGTTCCCGGTGAAAGAGTATGGTTTGGTTCTGTTGATGATAAAGATAACCTACCTGATGCTGCATCACCTAACCAGGCATTCATTGCAATTCTCTCGAACACACACACACACACACGTACACACGCGTATGTAAAAGCATTTTTCGTATGATTGTATGATGATGATCTTAATTAAAAAGTGCAGATTCAGAAGAAGAAGATATGGGAATTGGTACAGCCTCACCTGAGGACAGATGAAGCAGGTGTTGCTACACTCGACATGATACACCAGATGCGAACATCTGCCGGCCCAGTTATCTCTCAATCTCTCAAGAACGCTAACATCTCCTGATTCTACAACTATATCTTTATTTCCCAATCTTCACGAGTTTTTTTTTATCCTGTCCTCCGAAAATAAGATCAAATATTCGGCTTTGTACTGCATTTGTTTCCCTTCATTATGATTTCACATCAAAAGAGCTTTAATACTGCATTTTTGTATTATGATGGTGATGACTAAAGTCAAATTTAATCCAGATACAATATATTGACCAAATATTGTAGTGTTTCGATGCTTTTATGTTATTTCAACATTTTTTACGAGTTGCGATTGCTGTCATTGTCCGAGTGGAGTTCACGAAATTTGTAAATATTTTTGGAAAAAAATGAAATTGGAACTTTCGGAATTCGTAATGAAAAATTGTTTCAAAATCGTAAAATAATTATACTTGTAAAATTGAAGGAAATAATTAGTAATTAGTAGAGTGAAGAAAATATTAGTTAGTGGTTAATACGAATACTTGTACAATTGAGAAGTATTTCAATCGGAGAACATGAAGACGAAGATAGTCCACGTAAGACTGACTGACTACTTTCTGCTCATCTTATTCTCTCTCTCTCTCTCTCTCTCTCTCTGGATAAGGCAGGCGAAAAGTACTTGAGTATAAACTTGCCGTATTCTCCACCACCACCGGCCGCCGCTGCATGTTTTTGATATGATCGGATAACCGATTATATCAAATTAAATACCGAGCTTGCCAATGCATTTTGGGCTTACTATATCCACCACCACATTTCCTACTACTAACACTAACCCTAATCGTCGTCATCATGCCTTATGTTCTGATGGATATAGAATTACACATTCCTCCCCCAAAACCACGGCTATTCATGGTGGTGCGGGGTGGCGCCGCCCACCATCAACCCATGTAGATTATTCTTTTCTCTTGTACCACCGCTGTAATTCCTATGCCTCCGATCGCCGTGCAAGTTTCGGGCATCGCCATTTTCGTCCCCATACTGATAGAAAACGTTATTTCTGCAACTGCAAGAGGGACGGATTTGTTGATGATCAATCCCAACCTGTTGATGTTGACGATGATGATGATGATGATGATGATGATGATGACCAATCGTCACAATTACTACAATTTGGGGATTCTGCCATTTTATCCGCTTGTTTCGTTGGCCTACTCACCGGCTTTGCTGTTGTCCTCTTCAATTACACGGTAACTTCTTCAATTTTACATTTTTTCCACAAACATATTACTCCACCTGCTTCTAGCATTTGCTGTTTCATGTCCAATTGTCCATTCAAATGAGGTCAATTAAATGGCATTGTGATTATCAAATGCGTATGAATTATGGAGATAATTCGGTAACTGAATCATGACCGTATTTTAGAATGGCACAAAGTAATGATTATCTCGAGTTGTGCTGTTTCAATTCTTTGATTTTAGTGATGTAAATACCGAGCAGGCTAAAAAACTACCATACTCTTAGGGCACAGAAGTTAATAGTACAGCCAGCAGCAAACTAAGTGATAAATTCAGTATCTGCCCGCTTTGAAATTGTTGGTTTTTCTTGCTGAACATTTTTGGCCCGAGAATGTAGGTTTTGATAACATACCTCCTCCTATCCGGCACTGATATTTCATGCTATTCCCGTTTAAGAAATTATCCGTGCTATAATTGATGACTGATTGGATTGTATCTCCATGCACCGCACCGCATGTTTGTTATGTTAAATTAACATTCACAAGAAGTGACATTATATGTATGCTGACTTAGATTGAATCTTGTTGAATAGCTGTTAATGAATATTCCGTAATGGGTGTCCGACATGAGAATCATCATTACAGTTTATGACTTGTTCTCATGAGATTGATTCTGGCATTTTTATATCGCTCTTGAATCTGATTTGCTGATGTACACTTCACAATCTTCTTTGTTCTAAAACCATGTATGCTCACTCGTTTTAAACCTTTTTTTTTAACATTCTCGGTTTACTAGTGTGAGTATTTCATGAAGACACTGAAAATTGTACTCATATTTTTTTTAGATTTTGGCAGGGGAGTGCAATCCTTTGTTAGATTGCTCTTATTTCATTGATGTAATCAAGTTTCTTAATATTGTTCAGACTCTGTTAACTTAGTAGGTACATGAAATACGTGACTTGTGCTGGGGTGGATTCCCAGATCTAGGTGCCTCATGGTTAAGAGAGCAACCCATTGAGGCAAAATGGGGTCGTATAATCTTAGTTCCTGCTTGTGGAGGTCTGGTAGTCAGTTTCTTGAACATGTTTCGAAGTGCTATAGAGGACTCAACGGGTGAAACTGTGATTCCAGGAATCAAATCTGCACTAAAACCAATTCTGAAAACTTTGGCTGCGTGCGTCACGTTGGGAACGGGGAACGCGTTAGGGCCAGAAGGACCAAGTGTCGAGATTGGTGTCTCCGTAGCCAAAGGAGTCGGCAGTTTTTTGGATAAAGGAGCTCAAAGAAAGCTGTCACTCAGGGCTGCAGGATCAGCCGCTGGAATTTCTTCTGGTTTGTCTTATACTTTATAACTGTTTAGCATGGTTTGTGTATTGCAATTTAGTCTTTGTCACTGTTTTCAAGTTTCTGCATTTAAAAGTCTTGTAGTTAAAATCCAGTATCGTCAGCAAATTGCAATAGTGACTTTTGTATCGATTGTTGGGCTCTCTAGATATTGATGATAATGTATATCTAAAATTTATTATATCTTTCTGGTAAAATATTTGTATTTTCCTGCTGACAGGATTCAATGCTGCCGTTGCCGGTTGTTTTTTTGCTGTGGAATCAGTCCTGTGGCCGTCACCTGCAGAGTCATCCTTATCATTGACAAATACAACTTCAATGGTCATTCTGAGTGCTGTAATAGGTTCTGTAATATCAGAAATTGGTTTGGGCTCTGAACCAGCTTTTGCTGTTCCAGTCTATGATTTTCGCTCTCCAAGTGGTAATTGTTAACTTCCTCCTCCGGTTCACGTTGTTATGCTTATCACACCTTGCAAGCATACTCACAAAAATAGAAGCTACACCTTGTTTGAACTTGCATCACCTCTAAAAAAATAAAAAAGAAACTTGCATCACCAGTATCTCATTAGTTTAGTATGTTGGATTTAAGATGTTGTTTAAGCTTTGTAATATGTGGTGTCGCAATAGAAACTGGATATCAGTATTTGCATTCTCCCCAGTCCCTACAATTTTAATAGGAAAACTCTTAAAATATTACTGTAATCTTTGTTCTAATCTTTAATCCCTGTTCTTGTTAGTTCAGAACTGCCACTCTATCTTTTGCTGGGCATACTATGTGGTGTTGTTTCTCTTGGCTTATCAAGGTCTACATCTTTTATGCTGGCTTTCTTTGACGGCGTTCAAAGATTTGGGGTACCCAAGGCAGCATTTCCCGTGGTTGGTGGTTTATCTGTTGGAATAATGGCTTTGGCATATCCTGAGATTTTGTACTGGGGATTTCAGAATGTAGATACTTTGTTGGAATCTCTCCCTTCTACAAACAGCCTTTCTGCTGGTCTTTTGCTTCAGCTGGTGGCTGTGAAAATAGTGGCAACTTCCTTATGCAGAGCTTCAGGATTGGTAGGAGGTTACTATGCCCCATCTTTATTTATTGGTGCTGGTACAGGAATGGCATATGGGAAAATTGTTGGTTATTTGATTTCCATATCCAATCCCATCTTTCATCTTTCTGTCCTGGAAGTTGCTTCGCCTCAAGCATATGGCCTGGTAATTTTTGTATTCCTCAAGGATGAAGCTGATAGGATTTGCAAAGTGTAATTTTGTTGCTATTTTCTTATATAAGCAAGTTTCTTAGGACTCATTTTGGATTGAAGGATTTAAAATCCACCACAATTACTCGTATAATAGGGTACTTCTGATTATAAAACATTCTGTGTATATCAATTTGATGTCAATGAAAATACTGAGAATCGACTAGAGCAGTTGTGGAAACTCATCAATCACTTTTACACAAGTGACAAAAGTGTAGGTAGCATTTAGCATACGAGTATATGCTCATGTATCTATTTGAAATTAACAATAGAACTTGTGTACCAGAATGTTTTTCTCTTTAGTCATTATTGTCATTGCGTGGACCATATGCCTAATTGCTGGATTCTGTCGATAAGTCGTCAAGAATGGCCATTTGCAGAGAGAAACATTTAATTATGAACTGGAACATTTGGAGTAGACGTTTTACAGTGACAAGCGTCTACGTAACACAGTATTTTTTTGGCATGATGATTCACTGTATCATGTTATGATTTTACGTCAACTCCTATGGTATTGTTTTCGTTTTTGTCAGAAGTAATATTCTGAATTATAGTTTATTCCATGTGGATTTTTACACAGGTTGGTATGGCTGCTACGCTAGCTGGGGTGTGCCAGGTACCCCTCACTGCAGTTTTGCTTCTTTTTGAACTAACACAAGATTATCGAATTGTTCTGCCACTTTTGGGAGCTGTGGGACTCTCTTCATGGGTTACATCGGACAAGACAAGGAAAAGAGTCACTGATAAAACCAGCAAGTCGAAAGATCAAAATGCTGTAACAACTTCACCAGAGAGATATTCGTACAACTCGACTGTTAACTCTACTTCTCCTAATGCCAACGAACCAAACGGTAATAGCCTTTGTGAACTCGAGAGTTCACTCTGTCTGAATGATGACTCTGAAGATGAAGCGGATGACCTGGCAAATGAAATCCTGGTTTCACAAGCAATGAGAACAAAGTATGTAACTACGCTGATGAGCACTACCCTAACAGATGTAGTGTTGCTCATGCTGGAAGAGAAACAGTCATGCGCAGTAATAGTTGATGAAAACAATTGGCTCGTTGGTCAGCTAACCCTCAGCGACATTCAGCAGTTCATTGCATTGTCAAGGGAGAAAAATAGGAAACCTCAGGTAGAGTTTCTTCTTACAAATCATTGCTTCTTTTTTTTTCGTTTTCAGGTTATTACATGTGTTATTTTTGTGGAAATTTTCGAGATGTCATTAAATGCTTGGAATTATATACTGCAGGTGCTTAGAGTATCTGAACTGTGTTCGTCTTACGGCAGAAGATGTTCTGTATCCTGGACAGCGACACCAAACATGAGCCTGTTTAATGCTCTGAATCTGATGAATAGACATGGTATAAACCAACTCCCTGTCATCTTGGAGGATGGGGTTCGCGGAGGCTGTCCAATTGGCCTCTTAGACAGAGAATCCATTGATCTTGCTTGCAGGTAATAAAATCCCCATTTACGCTCCTAAGACTGTGTTAGCGATCTAATATATACTTGCTTGTTTAGGAATAAAATAGTTTGTGAACAATACCACCTTCTATTCTTCTTTCATGCAAATGACAAAAGGGGAACTAGTCTATAAGTACAACACATGATGTTAGAAGTATTTGGATTTGTTATGTGGTTGCTTGTTTTAAGCAGTGGTCTGGTCGACAAGTATAAATTTTTAATCTATTTCATTGGAAGTGTTTGATTCACTAAAAGCTAGCATATAAATATTCACCAAAGATGGAACCTTACCGTATTTTCCTAATCTGGAATTTGTTTTTCGCTCGTCATTAACTTAATGTTTTCTGGATCCAGAGCATTTGCAACCCAGGAGGGCCTCAGTTGGTTTTTTGTACAGGAGAAGTTCAACATTTGAGAATTCGTGAATATACTCTTGTTTGGCAAATCATCGGTTCTCAAAAACTCGAGAATGGACTTTGCTATATGGTGACGAAGCTCAAGCACTTGGCTGAATGTGTTACCGACCAATTTAACGTCACAGAGGAAATTAACAATTTTTGTTGTATAGATAGATAATATATGGCTGTATCATGTTGCAACAAATTTTGATCATTTCCGTCTTTAAGTAAACAGAAATGGTTGTTCTTGTGAATTTGTACAGAACCATTTGTCATGTTATTAAAAAAAATCCCAATCTTTCTGTCTTCATGAACTCAATTTTTCGTATATTCTTGAAAAAAATTATACTTAACTTCTACTAGTTAATTTTCATCTCTACTTAAAGATTATGTCAGTGTACATCACTGCTCTATATTCATTCTAGTTATGCTGAATGTGAAGCTTATCAAAGAGTCCTTCAATTGAATCAACACACACCAAGAACGAAGCCGTTTTGCCACTAGCTGAGATAGCCGTGAAAAGAACATACAAATTTGAATATCTACGAAAGCTAAACAACCCTATCTTGTCCAAAACGATGAAATGATTAACACCTTGATCCATTTCCGTAGGGGTCGTTTCTTATCTGCAACTTTATTTTGTTCCCTAAATGAGTTATATCTTTCACCACATTTACGACAGAGTACTGAAGAATATTTAAGATTGATTTGATCTATCAAGTAGAAGATATATTGCACTGAAAACTATGTTTTCTTTTTGGAAATAAATGAAATCTAACAGAGGTTCATCCAAACCCAACTAAATTGTTAGCTGGGGAAACATAATAATTCAACTGCATCCCATAATAACTTGAGTATTATTATTGGTGAAAAATACAACTTGAGAATGTACCGACTATCGACAAGATTAATTTACTTTCGCTTTCTTCTGCTTCTTGGGCGTCGGGGGTGGAGGAAACACAAAGCGGAAAATCCATGCAGACAGTATTGCTCCAACAAACGGACATATCCAGTACACGTATAATTGCTCCCATGTATTGTGCTTATTGTTTATGTAAGCCCACCCAAATGCCTGCACACGCACGTAAAAGTTTAAACACAAACTTCTTCAGGCACAACACACAATTATACTCCAGAAATAGATTTGTATCTTTACAACATAACATAAGTTGCCATAAGGACAAAAAATCTAATATCGTACAGAACCATTAGGGTTCGTGAAGCGATAATCTTTAAGACGTGGTTATATGAAACTTTATTATGACTTTAAAATACTTGGACCAAAAGCTTGAAGAAGAAGAACAACAACTCAAATAGATATCAGAATCATCTGTTCAAACCCAGCTCTTGAAGGTGTATACCATCATGGAAAAGAAATCACTCAACAAAGTTCTTCTCGGGAGTGATAACTTTAAGATAGAAATAGTATGTAATGGATTAAAGACTATTCCAAGTGATTTTTGGTTGGAGAAAATGGAACCAAAAAAATTTGACTAGGAAAAGGCAAAAAAAGAAGCAAAAAATAATGAATACGAGTTTGATACTCGCTCAGAGAACAACCCATTGAGGAATATACACTTGTACAACGAGATTACAGGAAAAACAGATAATCAGTCTAGGTAGCTGGACACTCGTCCACAACTACCAAGATATTAATAGCTGGCATCTGAGTTG
Source organism: Erythranthe guttata (assembly GCF_056151865.1). Classification (NCBI taxonomy): domain Eukaryota; kingdom Viridiplantae; phylum Streptophyta; class Magnoliopsida; order Lamiales; family Phrymaceae; genus Erythranthe; species Erythranthe guttata. The sequence continues at coordinate 15,192,959 of NC_142539.1, forward strand.
TAGTTGCGCTATTAGATCCGATTAAGTCTATATTAGGACTGCATGGATATATTAAAGGGACAAATGTTAAAGCTATTACCTTTACTCTTAGGTAAGAAGAATATTTATATTCCTTGTCGTTTATATGTTCAATGAAGACCGATAATCAAATAAAAGGGTAACAGAACCATAAATAAACGACAAGATTATCTAATAAACTTTCCAAAAGGTAGAAAAAAAAGGCTTACGTTGGCAGGATTCATGGAAGGTCCGGTATAAGTGGAACCTGCAAGAACAAGTGCGACAGTGGACATAGCAATCAACCAGTTCTTGACAAGGGAGTTACGAGGACCCTTAATGATAATAAGGAGAACAGCAAATGTGATTATGAAAGTCAAAACTCCCTCAGCAATAGCTCCAGTGTGCAAGTCAACCTTCAAAGAAGGACCTCCAAGCATGTGTTTGTACTTCACCGGCATTACCTCCGAAATCGCGAGGGCACCGCCCACTGCACCAGCTGCCTGTAGAGTGAGTGTACACACATCAAAACAGTTTAATATGCCTTGTATTTTTTTTAATCACATGTTTAATAAGAGGTCAAAATAATTTAATATTCTCACGGAACACATGTTCAATTAGCAGGAAAATGTATATGCGTGTAGGGAACACATGTTTAAAAAAATTAACCTTTCTTCAATTAGCAAAAAAAAAAAAAAGTTATGTAATCAAACTGTGTACTACCATCTTCTTAATTACATCATCATCATATACACACACTTATAGATATATAAAAAAAAAAGAAGAAGAAGAGGAAATGAGGTGGACCTGAGCAGGAAAGCGCAGGGCAGCAGAGATGAGAGAGTCAGCGCCGCCATAGCCGGCGGCGTAGAAGGCGGCGGTGGCGGTGGGATTGAAGGTGGCGCCACCGAGGAAATCGGAGATGAAACCAAAAAGGAACAAGAGGAAGAAGATGAGGGAGGTGGTGATGAAAAGGGTGGGGAGAGCTTGTGAGACAACACCGAGAGAAGAAGCAACAACGAAGGTTAGGGCACCGAGAGAAGATGCGCAGAAAATCCACATGAAAGTAATCAAGCCATCGGCTATGGCGGCCTTGATTGCGTCCTTCATCATCTCTGAATCTATCTTGATGATGATGAAAACGAAGTAGAAGAGAGAGAGAGAGAGAGAGGAGAGAGAAAAGGCGTGAGTGAGTGAGTAGGTATGTATGTATAATAATATATTATTAATATTATATATTGAATTTGAATGAATTACCTACCAAAGTACCTACAAACTCGTCCCAATTGGTTGCTACTAACCACTACCCCTGAGGCTCCAATGGAATCAATCCCATTGGAACTTTTTATTTTCACAAAAATATCAACTCAAAATTATTTCTATATTCCATTCCAAATTATTTTTAAATAAATCAAAAATGTTATTTTTCGAAATTAAAATATAAAAGAAAAACTTATTCCATATTTTGAATATTCTGATCAGAATTGGTAGAAATCCGATTTTGTGTTATGATTCACTAATAATAGTAATGTATACTGTAGTAGGTGGAAAAGTAGAATTTTCAGAATAGCTTGCGGAAATTGAAATGATCGGATTGGAGATCAGAATCGAATATTTATTGATTGTGATCCACAAAATTGAAAAAAAAAATCAAAAACTGAGATACCCGGAATTATATAAGAAAAGGTTATTCCAAAATCGAAAAATAATACGTAATGTTAACAGGTTACATTTTGGATTAGAGATTTTTCGATTTAGTACAAAAATAATATATTAGTAAGATTAGGTTTGATGCATTATATTGTTGAATTTAATGACATATTATTTGCAGAAGGATGGACTAATATACTATTTGACAAGTTGAGTATTAAAAAGGGTTTGAAGAATGCATGATGCATCCCAAATACTCATCAAAACATAATTTTGCTCTAATTTCTCTAATTTCTCTAATTAAAAAAAAAAAAACTAAATATATATAATTAGTGTAAAAGAAATGTAATTAGTTGATAAGAAGAGTATTCCAACGATCTCGGAGAATGAGGTATGCGGTGGTGCATGGCACAGCCTGGACTAGAATATCTCCATCATCAACGAGACTTACCTTCTTCTCCGTTAAAAGACCTAGCCTCATCAGTGTGTGTATTGCCTTATCAACTGGCATTTCAACCTGCTTTTTGTCATTCATTCATTAATACAATCATCTTCATCTTCATCTTCATCTCACATATATAATAATAATAATAGTAAATGTTTGATTGATTGATTGAAGAAATTAAATAGAGTGTACGTACCTTCTCTTGGAAACGATCATAAAGGAATGCCTCACATTGTTCCCTAATTGCTCTTGTGCTTCTCACCTGCATTTGAATTCAACAATTATATATGAATATCCCACTTAAACCCAAAATATGCATGTCTAAACAAACCGCTAACCTGGCTACTCTCTGCTTTAAGTAGGATTGCGTACACCAAAATGGCTTCTTTGTACTGCATCAAGTACTCAAACATAAATCAGGGACGCATACTACTTCATATATGCTAGATAGAAAAGATTTAATGTAATTTTAGTTGGTTTCCCACCTGCTGTTGTTCAGAAGCATCAAGAAGAAAATGAATGGAACCAAAGCCACTAGCTACTGTTTTCTCGTAAAGGGTCCTATTCACCAGAAGCTGAATAAAATCTTTCAACATGTAAGCTTTTTTATTTTTTTGAAAAACGAAAATTTAGATAAAAGAAGAATGTGGCTCTAGCTCTAACTCACTTGATATCTATCCCTTGTTTGTTTGTACCCCAAAAGTACACGACTCACATATAACACAAGTGCACTAGCTGCAACCACATCTAGAAGAGCTGCTGATCTGCACAATTCATACAGCCCAAACATTTTCTACGTCACGATGCATTCATACACAATCATCCATTATGGAACCGGTTTTTTTGAAGCAAAACTTGTAAAGCAAACAATTATGAACCTGGCAAGCACCTACGGTGAAGATAAAATGTCTTCAAATTTATAACTGAAGAAGTAAGCCAGAAGTCCCACTATTGTTGCAACATCCAGCCGTACCTGCAGACGTCCAATTCTGTCATCAACGTTTATCAATATCACCGTATTACCAACTATTTGTTCAACAAACAGCACAAATACGCGCTTAATTATAATAGCGTAACAGTATAGATCACTTTTGTAATACAACATTAAACTGATTTAACACTTCTGGTAGCCATATTATGCATACCGTGTCAAGAATACGAAAGGACAGCTTCTTGTGAGGGAAAACAACCTACAAAAGTTAATCAAAATATCATACATCCGCACAAACCATTTGTGTAGCAAAAACTTTTCAGTACTGAAGCATTTACGGGCAAATCTGGAACGGGGATTCTCTCGTAGATTTTCAATTGCAACGAGGAGACCTGCCCTTGGTCTGCAGTTTCTCTTTCTCCAATTTCATCAGTATAGAGCAAGATTAATTCTTCGAATGCAAGCTCCTAGATGAAGACATATTTATTTAAATCAAACACAAGTGAAGTGATGGTAAAAAGAAAACAATGTCCATATATTCAACTATTCTCTTATTTCTCTTTTTTAATGTGTGTATTTCTGACTTCAACAAGTGCTTGAAAATAGATTGGGATTGAGAAAGTAGAACTCATCACTTGGGAGTTCCATGATAAACTTTCTACTTTCTCAAACTATGTCAATATAAGAGAAAATGTTCCTTATTTTATCATTGCATTTAGGTACTAAATTTTCAATTACATCCACTAAATAAAGCAATCAAATGTTCGTATTGCTACCAGATATATCCTTAGTTTCCCAGAACTGAAAATGTGAAGCCAGTGTTCATATTATTGGACTAGTTACCAAGAAATGTTATTATTAAGACTTGGTACTGACGAAACACAAGAAAGAAACACTAAAGTTCATCTAAGAAGAAATGGAGATTCTGTACATAAAATCATACCTGGAGAACAGATTGTGAGAATAGAATTGAAATGGCATTTCTTAGCACCTTCCTGAAATCATTTCCACATGATTTACGTGATGCAGGTTTCCATATGTCACTCATTGATATTCTCGAAAGGAAATTTGGGCTGCACAAATAAAAACATCTCTTCTAATTATCTACAGTAAAATCTAAATTAGATTAAATTCCTTCAATAAAGAAATTAGCATGACAAAGGCTCATCTACACATATTTAAATAAGAAGAAGCATGATATTTAATTACATTGTTGAGCTTAAAAACTACATACATTAAAATTTACAGATGCCATATCGAATCACACCAAGCAAACACATTGGCATGGTAAAAAATGAAAGACTCTTGAATTTCAGGTGCTCTTTAAGTAGAACTAGAAGCTAATATATGATGCATCAAAAGGAACCTCGGCAGATGAAACCTATCTAGAGGCAACAAGATAAGAACTATGGAATCCATGAAGGGCAGTAGCACCTCTTTTTTATTGAGTTAATAGGGGTCACCACAAATAATATTACATGTTAGAAACCATTAGATGGTTAGTTTACTCAACCTTCTAATATTCTAAGTTAAAGAACTATGTGTCCTGAAATTATCATGAAATGGTGCGGGCATCTCAACACTATGAAACATGGTTGCTTTCTTAGCAAAAACATGCAAAGATGCGACAGGTTTAGGCGACTTGGTAATGTGAAATTTTAATAATAAAATTCTTGAATAGTCATCTGAAAGAAGAAGTTGTTCATTTTGTGTGTCTATTAAACACGATCTCAGCGCAGTTACGGACATAAGATTCATCCATAGAAATAACTCTCAAATAGTTAAGGAAGAATTAATAAATCGGTGCAATGGAGAAGGAAGGTTTCTAGCAACTAACTGATCAAGAAGTTGATTTAATTTTTTGATTTAATTAACATTGAAACTGAAAGTCGAGATATGAAAAGATTCTAAAAGATACTTTTCTATGAAAATTCTTAACTTGCTCTTTGGATGACAGCTACTGCATCTTCAATGCAAAACTTTTAATACGTACTATGATGCCAGCCTCTATATACATATCAACAGAAATAAATACTTAAAATATCAAATGACATAAGAATTCACAAATCAGAAGTGCAGTGGGATAATAGTCAATGAGCATCGAACCTTAAATTGGATTCAGAAGTACTAGTGTCGGATTGAAGGTCAAATGCATGCTGAGGGGTTGATGGTACTAGACCAACCCATGCAAGAAACTTTCTTAAGAGCCTCTCACGGGGTCCAACTTCTGAGAGCATTCCTTCATAAAGAGTTGCTGCTTTCTGTGCAGCTACCCATATAGGAAGGTCACTAGATAGAATGTCAGCTCCTTTAAGCTCATCATATAGCATTTCATCATTGGAAGGAGGTTTCAGCGGAAGAGACAACTCGTTAAGCCAAAGGTTAAATCTATTTCCCAGTATTTCAATTTCTTGGTTTTGAGTGATCCTCTTGAACACCTGCTTCACAAAAGTATACTACAAGTCAACAGACCAACAAGGTAGTCAAAATTGAGGATTTTAAGTAGAACCGAAAGGGGGCTGAAAATTTGTAATCGTAAATTCGGATCCCAACGAAAAAATCGTTCATATCGTAGATTTTAAAGATTTTACTTACAAACTCTAAGGATTTTGCTTGGATTGGGATTCTACTAGGATTTAACAAGGTAGAGAGTAGTAAAATCGTAAACGAGTTTAGGATTTTAATCGGGATTCTTACTACATTGCAGAGCAAACATATACATAAAATAGGAAAAAAAAAATCATTATATGACAAAATGATTCGTAGAATCTCATTTCATGCCGTCGATGAAGCGAAGTCAAGTTATTTTAAGCATTGCTTACTTTATGCCAACAAGGTTCATGTGAAATATTATATAAATGACTTTACAAATATAGGTGGATAAAATTGGAGAATTATATCTGACTTTATGAATAGAAGTGGTCTTAGAATCTTGTTCAGTCACTAATTATAGCAGGTCAAACCAAAATCTCATTGTCGATTCTCACAGAACCTCAAACCCAGCTCGACAATTATTTTATATACAATAAAATGCAAGGAAATCATAAATTTGTATCATCGGTTCCGTTATTATCCTCTCTTTTTTTTTCTTGTTAAACTCATACATGTAGCATTAGCCTAACACCTTATTTCGAAGGCAAAACTACTAGTGACCATGGTAACCTATTAGAATGTTGTAAGAAAAAAGGAAATCATAATTTATGGCAGTTACCTCATTTAACCAGATAGCAAGCCTCCCCAACGGTTTGGCAAAAAGAAAGAAAAAGTCTTGCAACAACTTTGACTGCAAGTAGTCCAATTTTTCAGCAATTAGCAATCCCTTCTGCCTCTCACTTGCATATCCCCGCCTGTATACATAAAAACTTATAAGTCGGAACAGTAGAACAAGTCTTATGATGCAAGTAAGTTCGAGTTGGTAGTTGTGTACCTGAATATAATGGCATTGGAGTCGGATGCTTTTTTCCAGTCAACATAAATTGGCAATGTAAGCAGATAATCAGTATTTAGTGCTGAAGTCAACATCAAATCCCTAGGAGACAACTCTTCAAACCCGGCATTGTGTAGAAGTTTCATGAAAGCATGTTGGAAACGGCCTGGGATCGCAACTCTACATAAAAAGGATAACTTAGGAACAATAAGATTTCCTATAATTTATTTGGTCAACAATACCTTCACCAAATCACAATGATTAATCATCCATATTGGTAAAAGAATTAAACAAACAAAGATCAAAATTCGCAGTTCAAAGTTATGGAAGGGGAAAGCTCGATTTAAGTTTATGCAAGATAGATAGATAGATACCTGGAAGTGTTGATAGGATTTGTCAAGGACTTGAAAGGATTTGTCTTAGCGGCTTTCAACGTAAAATCGACAAGTAGTTTCAAGTATAGGGTAAAACCAGAGGACATTGTTAATATATCGTCGGGGTCAGCATCAGCATCATCTCCCTGTTCCTTGTCTATTGTGCTCTCGTTATTGATAAAATGATCGGATGGAGTATTGTCAAGACGGGGGTGTGTGTTGCTCTTGTTTGTGGAGAGAGTGAGATCAAAATCAGCCCTCATTTGCTCCAAAATAATTTTGTGTTCAGCATGAATAATTGAATCCAAGCATCTGCAAAGTTTTATATATGTGTGAATAGTAAGAAACAAGATATACAGTAGAACAAATTCCAATTCCATTATATTTATGGGGAAAAATCAATGTAGATAGAGAAAGTAAAGGTGAATGAAAGAATGAATTAGTAAGTAGTACTGGCCTGGAGAGAGAGAGAAATTGAGGGGCGGGGGACTCCACATCATCTGGGAACATGTCGGAGACGATGGCATCCAACAGTTCCGACTTTGAGACAGATATGTATTTTTGCCTCGGGACCTCAATTCCCGACGACCGGCTTCTGGGTTTCGAATCCATAATAATAGGCTTATCCTCCTGCTTTGGCGGCGGGATTTGAGAAAGAGAGGGAAGTGCTTCTTCCTGCACTGAGGGGGCTGATGAGCGAAGAGAGCATGAAGTGATGCGAGCACGACATTGATAATTGGACCAACAGTAAGAAGATGAAGATGATGAGGGCAAAGCGGCGCTAAAGCAACTTTGGATAGTCGACATAATTTGTACGCGCCGGCCGGCCGGGGTGGATGGATTAAGCTCCGGCCATATCCCGACCAAGTTGATTTCAACCTCACAACTCACTTTTCACTTTGATTCTCTCTCTCTCTATCTCTGCCACTGCAACTGCAACTTCAGACTTATTCCTCTACTCGTTGCCCATACATAATTTTATTTTAAATTAATTCTTTCATTTTATTTATTTAATATAAATTCACTTTTTTTTATAATAATAATAATAATAATAATAATAATAATAATAATAATAATAATAATAATAATAATAATAATGGGTTCATAGTGCGGTATTTTCCAGCTACCTTGCGAAATAATTCATTTGTCAAAAAACACTTTAACCTTTTACAAAATCGTCTCAACTTCCAAATATTTCGACTTTTATAGATCGTAATTTGTTTTCGTAGAAATCAGTTAAAACCCAACGATTATCAAGATGGCCAACATCGATCCCGTAAATGAGGTAAAAAATTACGTTTTAGTGTGATTTTTTTCGATTTTCAGTCGTTTCGTGTAGAATATCACGAAATTATTCAAGTCGTTTTGTGGTGTTTTGCACGAAATTAACACCTTATTCGTGTTTTCCAGTCATTTCGTGTACAATACTACAAAATTATACCTCTTATTTCGTGTAAAGTCACACGAAACAGAAGTAAACTGTTTTGTTATTCATTTCTTGCAATACTACACGAAATGTATACATTAATTTCGTGTACTTTTATACGAAATACCTAGTACTATTTTTTTTTTTTTTTTGTGTGCAAGTATCTAACTTTTTTTTTTGTATTTACGCAGCCATATGAAGACAATTTGTATTTTGATCCCTCGGTTTTGGATCAAAATGAATATGAAGATTTCTCTCACTTCTTCCAAGTTGATATTGTGTTCGGTAGTAGGGAAGAATTAATCAACTGGGCCAAAGCAACTGCAGTTAGTCATTGTCACCGTTTGATTTGTCAGTCTAGAAGGGAGAATGCACTGTACTTGACATGTGACAAATACGGACATGGTCGGCAAACGAATATCGATGTGGAAGATCCTAGAAACACTGGAATAAAAAAATGTGGTTGTCCGTTCAAATTGATTAGCAAAAAGTCAAGGTTTGATGAATTATGGCGGTTGACTGTCAGCGATGGCAGGCATACTCATCGTCCGGCTTTGTTTCCTCACGGACAAGGTACGACTAGTCGTATAACTCCACAACAGAAAACAAGAATTAAAGAATTGCGAAATTCTCACGTGAAGCCAATGCTAATCATGGATAGATTAAGGAAAGATGATCCGACTGTTAGAGTAGGTGACCAACAAGCCAACTTGTGGTTGTGGTCCTTCTCTTTATCCTTGTAATAAAACAACCGTTTTTCGTTCGTAATAATAAAATATTTCATTTGGCATTCTATATCTGTTATCCCATGCAAGCAACATAGATATAGTCCTAACGAGTTACTCTATTACTGTGAGTTGATCTAGTAGAATTGTGAGATAGCTCAGCAATGTAATGTAACTGTTAAACCTTGTTCCTAGTCGATGGGTTACGCCAATAATGAGGATACCGGCCTTTCCCTTTTGAGACTAGCACTTAGTGTATGTGTACTGCGTCTCATCAGTCCTCGGTGTTGTGACATCGGCATACTTGAGTGGGTGCTCATACTGGATGAGTTCACTGAACTCCCTCGCCCTAGAAATCTATAAGTGGTTCTCATTCATCGAGTAATAGGTTTCTGAGATATAGTTGTACACCATTAGTCCTTAAGACCCAGACATCACTGTGACTTCACTAGAGGACCGATTGTATCGTGACCTGTCCCTGAGTCCCACAGTGGACCATTCCAAGGGCCAACGTTCGTGCAATCCGAAATCTAGTGTTAAGTTTGTGCATTGTAGTAGGGGATTCGAGCGCTTGAGTAGTCATGGATGTCCTGTGTGTTCTGACGGTTTATAATCCAAGGAATCTCTGGCCAGAGTTGATAGTGGGGTGATTAGGGAAATGTGTTTCCCTAAGTCGCACACGAACGGATTTATAAGTCGCACAAACTGGACGCGGGTGGCAGTTTTTGGCGCCCAAACCAGACGCGGGTAGCGGTTTTTAGCGCCCAAATCGGGCGCATGAAGTACTTCTCGGCGACCGAACCGGACGAGGGAAATACTTTTGCGCGCCCAAACCGGGCGCCGAATACCAGACCCTGCATTCGGTTTGGACGTGAATCTAGTTTTTTCGCGTTCAGTTTAGGCGTGAAACGTATTTTCGGGCGTCGAAATTGGTCGTGAGTCGCGTTTTCGCGATTTAAAGAACAAAAGCGAACAAATTTTACCTCATTGGATTCCGTATCTCGATCCTCATTCGATGCACTCATTTTTTTTTGCAAATGGCTGCAATAACATGGGTTTTAGAATGACTTCTAATATAAAAGCTAAAATTGTAGAGAGAAAGAGAAAGAAAGATAGAGAGTGAATTCTTTAAACCCGTATTCGTAATTTTACTATCGCGAATATCATCTCACTTTTATAAAAGGGGCTCTACTAAATTGGTAATCCAAATCATAAAGCGGGTAGCTGGGTTCTAAATGCATGGGCTATAATAAGGTAGATCCATCTTCATTGATCTCAAAATTGACTAAATTGTCCCATTAATTAGTTAATTAAATTCCTAATATAATATTTATGATTTATGATTCCAACAAAGTTAATTGTAGGCAGTAGTTGCTTCAGTGGAAAAACTTTTTGGATTTGGTAGTTGTTAAGCCCACGAATTAGTTATATATATACTTTTAGTTTTATGCATGCATCAATCATCATAATTCATGTATCATTATTATTATTAGTAGTAATCACTATTGGCATCATTTCAAAATTTAAATTGAAACCATATCATATTAATAATAATTAGAGTAATCCATATCACTATCAACTAACTTAATTTAATGATATAACTTAAAAAATCCGTTTGACTAATTAATATACTAGTAATTATTATGTGAACATAAATAATATAAATTATTGAGAGTGAATATATATTGAAAAAAGGAGATTGATGAACTAACATTACCAATTAATTACCATAATCATGTATTAAATAAAAAAATAAACAAGTTACTTTTATGAAGGTAAACACAGTGAGTGAGTGTTGCATCTTTTCCTCGTTTGTCTGTGTCTGTCTGTATTAGTATTAGGCTATCCCCACCAATAACTGCCGGAGACAGTAATTTAGCAGCCAAGACAGTAATATTAATTAAAAAAAAATTAAGAAAAAACAAAATTATAAAAAAAAAAGAAAAAAAAAAGTCAACGCCGAAGACCGGCTGAAAAAAAATTTCAGGAAAAAAAAAGTCAACGCCGGAGACCGGCGGTCTCTGGCGGTCAACGCCGGAATCTGGCCGGAAAAAAACTACTTCAGAAAAAATATTATTTTCTGAAAAAAAACGTTTTGGGGGTTAATGTGATATATATTTGTTTAAATCCGGGGTCAATGTGTAATATTAAAGAAGTTAGAGCATAATGGGTGGAATTGATAAGAATTAGGGTTAAAATTGGGGTCAAAATTGAAATTAGAGTTAAAATTGGTTAATTGATGAAATTGGGCTAAATTGGGGTGTAAATCATGAAATTGGAGTTGAATTGGGTTTCAATGAATTGGGGGTAATTTTGGTATATATAAAAGGATTTTCCTTATTTGCAAATAAGTTTGAATGGGCTGGATTTATTTGAAAGACAAAAAAGTTGGATGTCCCTCTTTTAATTAAGTGCCCTTGTCATGGGCCTATTTGTCGTTACCCCTATTATTATTTTGTTTGGATTTTTTGTTTGTTTGAGTTATTCACGGAGTAACATGATAATATTATTGTATATTATTGTAATATCACTGTGGTTGACGATAATATTACTGTTGTTATAGTAATATTACTGTCACTCACAGTAATATTAATTATTTTTGGCTTTTTATTATGGTTACATTTGTTGAACGATCAACATAGTAATATTATTCTATTACACAATAATAATGAATTTTGTTGTGTTAATATTACTGTGCTAGAGGTTAATATAGCAATATTACTGTGTTAAACTGTAGTATAGTTAATTTTTAAGTGTTTAACAGTAATATAGTTAATATTACTGTCATCACAACAATATTGTTGTTTAAACGAAAAAAAAGATGTTACAAAATCGGTAGCAGAAAAATAGGAGGAAAAAAAAAGTCAACGCCGCAAACCGGTGAAAAAATCCGGAAGAAGAAAAAAAAAGAGAGAGAGAAAAAGTCAACGCCGAAGACCGGCGGTCAACGGTTGTGACGGACGAATTTGTCCATAAAAATGTGTTTTGAGTCAAAATTGAATAATTTGTGAAATTTAGGGTCAAATTGAGGTTAATTAAATTAAAGAATGAAATTGGAGCATATTAAAGTACATGATGGGCTATTTTAATCTTTTAAAAAATCTGGACCATGTGTAGACTTGTTTGTAAATAAATTTACTGAAATGATTTACGCGGCAGCAAAATTACGAATGTCGTTCACAATAGTTTTCTGTTTCTCTCTCTAAAAACCCCCAAATCCATCCAAGCCCCAAAAGCTCCAAAATTCACAAAAACCCTCAACCTCCCTCACAAATTCTTCCAAATCCGAAAATCTCGTCAATTTGAAACGTAATTAATCATCTAATGTAGTTATATATATTGAATTTGTGGTTAATTATGTGAAAATTCCCAGAAAATCGCGATTTGGGGCTGTTTTTAGTGTTGGGTTTTCGAATTTTCTACGCCTAAAATGGGAGTGTGAAAGCAGTTTTCACGCCTAAAACAGGCGTGGAAACTGCTTTCACACGCCCATTTTGGACGCGGAAAACTGGTTTGGGCGTTCGGTCCGGACGCCGGTTCTGGACCGGTCGTCCGGTTAATTTTTTTTTTTTTATCCCAGTATAAATGACATTGTATATTATATTTACATAATTATTAGTGAACGAACTCGCTCTGGCCTAGTTGGTCATGCGTCTAGTCTGTTACGCAATAGACCCGTGTTCCAGCAGCAAGTATTTATTATTTTTTTGCCAAGTATAAAGAAATCTCTAAATACAATTCAATAATAATTTATTATCAAAATGGCTGTGGCCTTGTTGGTCGGGTAAGCCTATTTTTCCAAAGTTTAGTCCCGTGTTCGAATCCTTGAGATAACCCAAATATATAACTTTTTTTTATTAAATCTCAGTCACAGAGCGCGCCCAAACTGGGCGCGGAAAGCTGTGTTCGTGAATCGGGCTTTTTAGCTCCCAGTTTGGTCGTGGGTCGCGTTTTCACGATTTAAAAGAACAAAAACGAACAAATTTTACCTCATTGGATTCCGTATCTCGATCCTCATTCGATGCACTCATTTTTTTTTTTGCAAATGGCTACAATAACATGAGTTTTGGAATGATTTCTAATATAAAAGCTAAAATTGTAGAGAAAGAAAGAAAGATAGAGAGTGGATTTTTTAAAACGACATTCGTAATTTTGCTACTGCGAATATCACCTCCCATAAATTTATTATATGTATCTCTTTATGAATAAGTACCCATTGATGGGCTTATTTGTAATACAAATAAAGCGGGTAGTTGGGTTCTAAATGCATGGGCTATAATAAGGCAGATCCATCTCGATTGATCTCAAAATTGGGCCAGATCTCACAATTGACTAAATTGTCCCATTAATTAAATTCCTAATATAATATTTATGATTCCAACAAGTTAATTTTAGGCAGTAGTTGAGTTGCGTGAGTGGAGAAACTTTTTTTTTTACTTTTTGGATTTGGTAGTTGTTAAGCCCCACTCCTCCATACTTTATGCATGCATCAATCATCATAATTCATGTATCATTAGTCACTATTCCCATCATTTCAAAATTTAAATTGAAAATTGAAATCATATCATATTAACAATAAGGGTTAATATGCTAAGAGTTCCTTAAATGAAACCCAATTTGAACTAAATGACAACCTTAAATTCAATTTTTTAATTAAATCCTTATTTTGAAATAATATATGACTCACATCCCTAATTTTTATTTTATCCCTAGTCTGCCCTTATACCTTAAATATAATATCCCACGTTTATTCAACTAATCATATTTTTTTTGTTTTCTCTCTCGCATCTCGCCGCTCCTTCTCCCTCTCGCCTCTTCCTCTCAGATTTTTTTTTGTTTTCTATCTCGCCTCTCGCCGCTCACTCTCCCTCTCGCTTCTTCTTCTCCCTCTCCCTCTCGCCTCTTTATCTTCCAGCGAGGGGTTGTGGTGGTCGGGGCGACGGCGAGGGGTTGTGGTGGTTGAGGCGGTGTTGGGGGTTTGTGGTGGTTGAGGCGGTGTTGGGGGTTTGTGGTGGTTGAGGCGGTGTTGGAGGGCTGCGGTGGTCGGCGGTGTTGGGGGGCTGTGGTTGTCGGCGGTGTTGGCTTTTAGGGTTTGACGGCTGCTGTGTTTACGACTAGGGTTGGCGAGATTGGGTGTTGTTGGCTGCTAGGGTTTGGTAGTAGACCGTAGTAGACTATAGTACACTGTAGTATACCATAGTCTACATGGTATACTACAGTATTGACAACAAATAAATAAAAAAAAAATTAAAATATATGTAGCTTAATTAACAAAAACGAAAAATAATTTTGTTTTCGTAATTTTCAATATCATGTAGGATTTGTTTTTTTAATAATAGTGTAAAATTTATAGTACACCATAGTATACCATAGTGCACCATAGTATTTTTAAAATTTGCTGAATTATTTAACAATTTTGTTTCCCGTAATTTCCAATAAAATATAAAAAATAAGGAAAAAAAACTGTTTATAATAATGTAGAAAATGTTAGAATGAAAATTGAAAAAATAAAGATGAGTGAAAGGGCATTTTGGAATAAATTTTATAAAGGATGTGAAGCAAATGTTTAGTTGAGCTTGTCATTTAGTTCTAATTAGTTTTATCAGTAGGGACCTATATCTTAAGAACCCTAATAATAATTAGAGTAATCCATTTCACTATCAACTAACTTAATTTAATATATAACTTATAAAATCCGTTTGACTAATTAATATACTAGTAATTATTATGTCAACATAAATAAATAAATGATTTGAGTGAATATATATTGAAAAAAGGAGATTGATGAACTAACATTACCAATTAATTACCATAATCATGTATTAAATAAAAAAAATAAACAAGTTACTTTTATGAAGGTACACACAGTGAGTGAGTGTTGCATCTTTTCCTCGTTTGTCTGTATTAGTATATATTAGGCTATCCCCACCCACCCACCCACCCCCACCGCTGGTCCTTCCCTCTCTATCTCTCCTCTCGGGTCAATTTTTTTTTTGGTGTTGTTTTTTATTGTAGTTTTTAAAATGGGGTTGTTTTGGGGGGTGTAATCGAATTGGGGTTGGACGCCACCTACCACGGCGGCACCGGCAGGAGACGCCAGCTCCAACGGCGTCTTCTCATTAAATATTAATATTTAATATTTAAAGACGCCACCGGTGGTGGCGTCTTTTCTTTAAATATTAATATTTTAATATTATAATATTATAATATTATAATATTATAATATTTTAATATTTTAAATATTTATATTAATATTTAAATATTTTAATATTATAATATTATAATATTTTAAATATTTATATTAATATTTTAAATATTTTCTGATTTTTAAATATTTTTACAAAATAAAACATTAATGTTAGTATTATTTATTACATTTTATATATTTTCTCCATTAGTGTTAAATTAATCATTGTTTATATTTATCTAATCAATACAATAAAATAGTGTACAATCTTAAAAAACATGTAGACAAAAACAAAAGGAGTTCTAGAAAATAAAAGAGTTATATAAAATAAATAGGTCCAATAAAATAATTATATAAAATAATTAGGTCCAAAATGAGTAAAAAAAATAAAATTGGCACTATGAAGTCAGTGCCATATATATATATATATATATATATATATATATATATATATATATATATATATATATATATATATATATATATATATATATATATATATATATATATATATATATATACATTTGCTTGTTATTTTATATTTTTTTTTCAAATTACTCAAAAAACCAATATACATATTTTACAAATATCAATAAACAACACCCTTGATTTTTTTTTTATTAGGGTATTTGAAGAAATTAACACAAAATAGGTACATATTTCTAAAATTTAATCAAATTATAATAAATCAATCCAAAATATGATCATTAAAGTTACACCAGAAAATATAATTTCATACTTCAAACTGCCACTATTAATTGGTCAAATTTTGCGGCACCATTTCTTCCCTTCCGGTTAGTACATTCTATTGAATTTTATAAAAAAAATATTAATTTATTGGAAAACCAAAATGCAAAAACGGACAAGATTGTACACTATTTTATTGTGTTGATTAGATAAATATATGCAATGATAATTTAACACTAATGGATAAAATATATAAAATGTAATAAATTTTAATACTAATATTAATGTTTTATTTTGTAAAAAAAATTAAAAATCAGAAAATATTAAAATATTAATATAAATATTTAAAATATTAAAATATTATAATATTATATTATTATAATATTATAATATTATAATATTAAAATATTAAAATATTAAAATATTAAAATATTAATATTTAAAGAGAAGACGCCACCACCGGTGGCGTCTTCTACGGAGACGCCGTTGGAGCTGGCGTCTCCTGCCGGTGCCGCCGTGGTGGGTGGCGTCCAACCCCAATTTGATTACACCCCCCAAAACAACCCCATTTTAAAAACTACAATTAAAAACAACACCAAAAAAAAAATTGCCCCCTCTCTCTCTCTCTGAAAATCTTCTTTCTAAATTACTTTAAACAACACAGACACAGAGAGAGAGAGAGAGAAAGTTATTACTGTTGAGATTTGATTTCAGAACAATAACACATACATGCGTATGTACAACAATGAGGAAAATAATAATTAATCTTCTTCTTCCTCATCTTCATCAACCGCTTCTTCCCATTTGTGCTTTCGTCATAATTATTTTCTGTCTTTTTGTCAACACCGCCGCCGCTGCCGGAGAACAAAACAGCACCACCCCCTTCTCTCCCATTACGGAAGCTATCTCCCCTGCAGGTAGGTCATTTCTCTATTTCTCTATTTCAGCTAATTTTGTTGCATTCATCTCCTAATTAAATCTCTATAATTAATTAATTCATTAATTAATATGATGATGATGATGATGATTCAGGGACGATTCAACAAGAAGCTGCTGCTAGTAGAAAACCAGCACATATGGGTAGTTCCAACAAAAAATTGTTGATACCACTACTTATTGCTGCTGCTTCCATTGTTCTGGGCGGCGGACTTGTTTTTTTCCTTCTTTTCTACATTTACTATTACCGCAAATCCAACCTCCACAAACATCAACATAGGTGCTCACTTTCTTCTTCTTCATTATTCATTATTCATTTTGATTTAATATTTTTTCATTATTGATCCTCTAATAATTGTGTACGTATTTATATTGGTAAATAACAAATACAGCACTTGTTTGAGTAGAAAGAGATCTGTGAGTGTAATGGAGTACAAAACCTTAGAATTAGCCACAGATAATTTTCAAGAAAGCAACATTTTGGGTTCCGGTGGATTCGGATGCGTATACAAAGCCAAGCTTCAACCCAACTTTTATGTTGCTGTCAAAAGACTTACTGGCGGTCATCCAGATTCTATTACTGAGTTTCAGGTTTTTTTGATTTAGTCAATTGTGTGTTTTTTCGGTTTTGATCTCATTTTGATGTTGTTTTAGTTGTAATACTTGTGATCTTGATCTTGCAATATTTGCAGACTGAAGTAGACATATTGAGTAAAATCGAGCATCCGAATATAATAAGTTTATTGGGTTATAGCATTCTTGACCAAACTAGGCTTCTTGTTTACGAGCTCATGCCCTTTGGATCTCTCGAAACTCAGTTACACGGTAATTATAAAACTTTGCATTTTAATTAAGCTGAAAAATCCATTACTAAAGAAATAAGAATACTTCTTGATTTTGTTAATGTTCGTCTTTAGGACCTTCAAGGGGATCCGCATTAACATGGAACTTAAGGATGAAAATCGCCCTCGACATAGCAAGGTGCGTTCGACTGTGTGTGCGTGTGTGTGTGTGTGTGTGTGTGAGAGAGAGAGAGAGAGAGAGAGAGAGAGAGAGAGAGAGAGAGAGAGAGAGAGAGAGGTAGGTGACAACATCATCATCATCATCGATCATGTATATATATATATATATATATATATATATATATATATATATATATATATATATATTTGTGTGTGTGTGTGTTGATTATTGAAATCTTGAATGATATATTAATGAAGATGGGATATATTAATAATTAATGACAAGTGTACGTTTGCTGTTACGTTGATGGGCAGAGGACTAGAATATTTACATGAGCACTGCCATCCACCAGTTATTCATAGAGATCTGAAATCATCTAATATACTTCTTGATTCAAACTTCAATGCCAAGGTAATTCATTCAATATTCATTTTGTTAATTAATCTGCAACTAGTATATATTATTATATTTATTGCAAATTATCAAAATTCGTTTTTAAATTAATCAGCTTTCGGATTTCGGGCTAGCTGTAGTGGATGGACCGCAGAAGAACAAAAACAATATAAAGCTATCAGGAACTTTGGGTTACGTAGCTCCTGAATATCTTCTAGATGGTGAGATATCTAATGTAATAATAAATAAATTTTAATTAGTTATTATATGTATGTTGATTGATAAATTAATTGGCTTGGTTGTCCTCTAATTTTATAATAATAAATTGAAAAAAAAAGGTAAGTTAACAGATAAAAGTGATGTATATGCATTTGGAGTAGTACTGCTGGAGCTTCTACTGGGAAGAAAGCCTATGGAGAAAATGGCTGATCACTGCCAGTCTATAGTCACATGGGTGGGTATACCGTGTATATACTATATATGTATAATCAATTAAAATATTTTTATTCGGGTAACAAAGTTCTTTAATATAAATTATATGTGTATATATATATAGGCGATGCCTCAGCTGACAGATAGAACAAAACTGGTGAAGATCGTGGATCCTGCGATCAGAGACACTATGGATTTGAAGCACTTATACCAGGTTAATCAATTAGGTGGTGTTTGCAAATGATTATTTAAAAGCAGAAGTTAGTGATTGTGATTTAAGTTAGTTTTAAGTGCTTATTTCTAAAAGTTGGGGGTGTTTGCAAATATTTCGAAAAATGAACTAAAATTGAAAAAGCAGGGTTAGGGGTGCTTTTAAAAAAATAGCTTAAAGCAGATTATTTTAAGAGAAGCAAAAGCAAAAGTTGATTTTGCAAACACCTAAAAATAGACTATGAGCAAAAAAAACCGCATAATCACTTTCAAAAAGCATTTGCAAACACCACCTTAATGTCCTTCAAACCAAATTTGCTTCAGACACACAAGAAAATTATAAACAACATTTATATGTATGTATGTATGTATGTATGTAATGTTAACGTGTGTCTGAAATTGGATGTATATGTATATATGAACGTGTGAACGCTGTGTAGGTGGGGGCTGTAGCAGTGTTGTGTGTGCAAGGGGAAGCAAGTTATCGACCATTAATAACAGATATTTTGCATTCACTTGTGCCTCTTGTCCCTCTTCACCTTGGTGGCACTCTCCGAGATATTGCCACAATTAGTGCACTATAATTTTACGTATATATCTTTTTGGCATGTATAGTGATTAGTGAATGTTAACGATGCTGTTAGGTTCGGTTGTCTGCTTAATTACATATTCTAATCATCATTTATGGTTATATTAAACTGCAGTCAGCACCATTGTGCTTGAACAAATAATTATTTTCATGCTGTTTTTAGATGAGCTTTTAGTTTGCCGTTGCTTAATGTGATAATTTGTTTTTGCCGTACGTTAATTGTTATAAATTATAGAGTATATATTGAGTTCATCGTTGTTGTTGTTGTGTCTTCTTCTTCTTCTTCTTCTTCTTCTTATACATTCTACCTCGATCTCCTTCTCTTCATTCTCCGTGTCCTTAATTTGTTTTTTCAGTTAACCTTAGAGATGGTATAGATATTCATGATATGTTTCGGTTTCGAGGAATACATACATATATATAGATTAATTTCTTGTGATTTTATCAAACTCTAGCTCAACTTGCTTCTCTTCACCACCTGACTCCATCGGAAATTTATCCACACATTGCCGTACCCTAAAGAAGGGAACCTCTCATGCCAACAACCCTATGCTGCATTTGTTAAAATACAACGCCCTATCATTCACGTACGCCCTCATTTCTTCCACTGATATGCATACAATTCCGTATTTTACAAATTATTCAAGTACTAAAATATAAAATTTGGGCATGTCTTGCTAGGATTTGGTAATTAAAGATAATTTAAAATAAACGACATAATTCCTTCAAATCCCACATTCCTTCAACTTTTCAGCTAGTAAATTACGTTCGGAGCATGCGACGTTTCCTCTGCATATAGTGAACGGAGATTCATTCTTCAAATTTATGTCAACTGGGTGGTACAACCCCAACACGATCGAAAATTCCTCCAGGAAAAATGCGACCTCTAATCTATTTTTATCCTTCCTAAATGCGAACTCGGTTTTTTTCTGAAAGATATCATTTTAATAGATGTTGCAAATTGGTAAAACTATGATCCAGTTTGGGCCTATTAATAATAAATAAAAATAGAATTATTAATTATTTTCTACTGCGGTCAGTTGAGATCAAGCAAGATGAGTTGTTCAATGTTATTAGAACCGGAACGGACATAAAACCGGCTAGGTATTTTTACCCGGGTTTTTATTTATTTTTTATTTTATAATTATTATAAATTATAAATCTTGTAAAAATGTATTAATTATATTTATTATTAAAATTAAGTTATTATTTTTGTAAATGAATGAATTAGTTAATCAGTGACCATAAAATTAAATTTAAATTAAATTTACAAACAATTTTTGTTATCTCCATCTTCCCCCACCCACCTCCTCTTTTCCCCTTTTCACTTCTTCTCTGCCTGCAGTTACTCGTTTTCATCATTTTTACCTTGTTTTTTTTTGTCCATCTTCCGGCCAAGCATCTCCTTTTCAAACCACCGGAATCCTGTCATTCCCAACCCTCACCATTCAAATACGGTCATTCTCCGCCTTGATTCAAAAACCGGGGTTTTCCACTGGTTCCGGGTTTTACCGGTCGAACCGGATTTTGACCTTTTGACCCCGGTTTTCAGTGATGAACCAACCCGGTTCTGATAACCATGTTGTTGAATCGCTGTTCCATTTTTTCCGAACATTAATCCAAATTAGTACACAACTGGACTAACCCAAATCACCCAATCAATCAAATCAAGACTCACTCTTAAACCACATCGGGTGACATTCGATTTTCCAGACCTTAATTTCTTCTTTACAACAAGTATCAAGAAGATGACCGAGGTTGCTTCAAATCATCAACCAGTAAACGCCTTTTCCCTTTTATTTCTGTTTTTTTTCTTTCTTCTTTTGATTTTTTTTTTTCATTTGTAACATAATTAATTACCTATGTAATGTTTGTTAATGGGGCATTCATCTCCTTAAATGCCTGGGCAGGGAAATTTATTGGATTTGGGAGCTTTTGTTGGTGAATTGACTGTTGAAGACGATCTACCCAGGTTCTAAAAATTCCATATTTGTGTGTGTCTATATATGTTTTTGTGATCCCCTGAATATTTTTTGCTGGTTTAATTTTGCTAGTGATGATATCTCACTGGAGGGACTAGAGCAAGAACTTCAAGATTGTAAAACTGATGATGTATGTTACAACAAATTCTTTGCACTCTGCTATATATATATATATATATATATATATATATATATATATATATATATATATATATATATATATATATAGTTGTTCATGCCCACAAGTAGCCCCACATTCTTATATTATTTCTTGGGCTTGTGTTGTTTCCCTTGAAGGTAGTTGCTACTATACTGTCCAAAGGTACAAAATTGCGGGATTACACCAAGGATGTCGAGAACAATCTGAGGCAAATTGAGCTGGATTCCATTGAGGTTCTGATTCTTTACACCTGCTCCTCTCATTTTCAGGGACATATGGTCATTCTTATTAGTTTCTTTCGATATTAGTTAATCCATCCTGGAACTTCTAGTTCTTCTTTAGATCTGTTATGAGTATAACCATCATGTTTAGTAGGGGAATGTTTTCGAAAGGTCTTCCAATATGACGGTGGTAGTTTTGGTCCATTACTATCTTGCTCTGGTTGATATATCTATGTATCTAGGGTGACCATGTGCCAGTCTTGGTTTTTTTTCTTGTTTGGTTATGCTTACTTGTGCTCCTTTTCCCGTGTTGTTCACTATCAGGATTACATCAAAGAAAGTGACAATCTAGTCTCACTTCATGATCAAATTCATGATTGTGACACCATTCTCTCGCAAATGGAAAATATTCTCAGTGGATTTCAGGTATCACATATATTCAATTACAATTAAGCTGCTACACATTTTACAAAATGTAAACGGTATTACCTGCGTGTGAGAAATTTCAAATTAATGACACTTAAAGCATATGAGTGGATATTCCTCTTAACAAGTTATCCCAGATTGAACTGAGATAGAGAGAATCTGTTCTGTTGCTCAATTTCCGGGAATTTGTAGGTAGTATTGCAATTAGATTCAGTAAAGTTCCTTCAGTTTTGTGGTGTTCTCTCGGATTTTTTCTGTGAATTTTTGGATGAACTCAATTCTTTATGCTGCTACATGGCGGTGTTCTTGCTTTGAATGAATAACATTTAATAAGTTGTTTCTAATTTTCTCTATCGATCCCTCTAAAAGTTGCATCAGAAAGATCTTACACTTTTATTGTCTTTTTGTAGGCCGAGATAGGTTCAATAAGTTCAGATATAAAGATCCTTCAAGAAAAATCTATGGATATGGGGCTCAAGCTGAAAAATCGCAAGGTAATGTTTAAGACACTTGGTTTACTTGTAATTATTGGATAGTAATAAGTATATCACATGACATGGTTCCCCATATCTTTTTTGTTTGCTTTATGGATTTTTTGAAATACATTGTGTATAATGGGCTATGCATTTCAATGAGTTCTAAAGAATCAAGATTTGGTCGTGGACATCTTCAAGAACTATGAATATATATGTTTATAACCAAAAGTAGAGTTTCTCCCTCGCTCTTTTATGTAGAATTTCTTCTACAACCTAATCACAGGTAGTCATGCAATCCCAAGTTGCATTATAAATCTTGTATCTAACTTGCTTACATTGACAACTTTGTTTTAAATACATAGGATTACACCTGAGATCCTTCTTTTGCTTGCTCAATATATCTCCTTTAGTCCTCCTTTTGCTTTTTTAATATCTGTAATTTCTCAGGAGAGATAACATAAGTTGACATAAAACATATCTCATCTCTGTAAATTTTGTTTGCAAAAGTTGATAATTGTGCTCCTCCTCAGGTCCTTCGTATCAAAAATAAAGTTTTAAGGAAACACTTTAATATTTATGTAGTTTGACTATTGTGGCTTTCATGCTGCATTTATGTAGATTGCATCTCAAACTGTGTTCTATCTTGTACCAAAAATTTATTTTCTCACCTTCTGAGATTTGTATGCAAGAAGTTGGCCTTTCATATTCCAGATCATGCCTACAAATAGGAATTCAGAGAGATAAGGATTGGAAGAGTGAAATTGGAAAAGACAAGTTTAAATCATTCACGTTTTATAATCTCTTTCTTTTTATCCGTGTTTCGAGTTTTTTTACATTGGTTGGCATGTTGAAAGCACTCGAGTTGGTAACCTATTTGTCCCCACATGGTAGACACAATAGACATTGGAAAAAAAGGGATTCAGAAGGGAGTGAAAAAGGCTGCCAGAGTTTATCGTTTCAGAAAATCTGGACCTTGATTCCTTAAAATGTAAAATGCTGAATTTGCACATGCTACACACCTTCCATGTCCATCTGGAGAAGAGGACCCAGATGCAGTAACCTGCACTTGATTATATTTTCTTGCAGAGATAGTTTCTTTGTACATTTGTGCATTTTCACAATCCTTTTATATGTTTCAATTTGCTTCCCCTTGTATGCACCTATCTCTGATGCCATGATAAAAGTTTTTTTGTACTTTTTCAGGCAGCAGAATCAAAATTAGCCAAGTTTGTTGAGGACATTATTGTCCCACCAAGAATGATAGACATAGTAGTCGATGGAGAGGTACTTAAGGCTTTTGTTGGTGCAGTTCCTATTTATCACTTTGATTTTCATTTGATTTTGTTCTTAGCTTGTACGTTTCTGGCGGTGCTATGAAGGTTTATTTTTCTTATACCATTAATGTTTTCCATCTTTCTGTGTTTGGTCTTTAATGTAACAATTAATCTCCTATTTACTTATATTAGGGCATTGATTAAAGACTTTTAAGTTTTAATTATTGGTAAGTGGAGTTTCAAGTTTTGATATTTTTTTTCTTTCCGTCTAATTCATGGCAAAGTGTAGCTTGAAAAGACCGGAGTGTTAAGAAGGTATATATATATTTTTAAATAATTTAAGAGAGTTATAACAGTTCCCAATTCTTCGAAAATTGTAGTATCATTTTTAGTCATAGATTGTGAGTCATATCTAAAATAGGTATTTGATTGTCCCTTTGCCCATATTGTCATTCTCAACCTGCAACAAATGGTTCTGGATACTTTGCTTTATTACTTTGTTACATTTGTTTTGGTTAGTGAGTGGTGTGTTGATAAAATCTTCAGGTGAGTGAAGAATACATGAGAACCCTTGAGATTCTTAGTAAGAAACTGAAGTTCGTTCATGTCGATGCCATGTTGAAGACTTCCAAAGCTCTAAATGATGTTCAGCCTGAATTAGAAAAGCTTCGCCAAAAAGCAGTTTCAAAGGTATGAAAAATTAAATACTCATCAAATTTTGTAATAAATTGATGTTACTACTTCTTTTTCACTTGTATTGTACATAGTTACCACATATTTTACTGTAAGTTCCACCTATTATTGCTGAATGCTGTTAAATTATAGGCTCAAAAGTGCCAGGGATAGTAAAATATGTCAAGCCTATCCCCATGAATAACCTTCTTTGCGCACGATATTTAGTGAATGGTCCCTCTACATAGACTCATTTATGATGGGTTCTCAAGCACCTTTTTATATCATAGGTGCTTTGCACATGTAACCAATTTCTCTTCTTTCCTCGTCTGGCACCTTTTCCTCAGAGCTTGTCTTCCTTTGAAACTATATGCTTGTACATGTACATGTTCATCTCTTTTCTTTCTTTTTTTCCGGTCGGGTGGTTAACTCTACGGTAGGGGTTCATAGGGTTGATCTAGCTGTATGAAGTTGAAGTAAGAAACCAGGTTGAGCGAAATTTGCAAGAGAAGAACGTTAGCTAGGAGCCTGTGTTGTTTCTGAAGATCTGTTCCGTGTATCATGGATTGTAACTGAAAGAGTGGATTTTGTTGATGTAAACTTAGATAATTTATTTAAAAAAAATTAAGCTGGCCTCTTTAGACTTTATAGTTGATCGTAAATGCTTACTTTCTAGCTGTGAATGTGTGCATGAAATCTTGATTATGATTATATGGGGAATCATTGAAGTCTTTCAAAAACTTATCCTGATCACGTCTTCTGTGTAATGACAAGTATATTGGTAGAGGCTGTTGGCGTTAAACATAAGGATTTTTTTAAATGTAGGTAGTTGGATGTTCTTTACTCATGTTTATATGTAGTTCTAGTTCTCGGGCTTACTCTTTCGGGGCGGGTCTTATGAAAACACATATCCGCACGGGCTGATGAACATAATATTTAGGCATACTTATCACCCTAGACTTGCTGCCTGAATGGAACATAAACCTATTAGGCAATGGTAGAGAATCCAACGCAAATTGACCTTTCATTCCTTTGTTTCGTCAGCTCAGGAGGGACCAGAAAAAGGCCTTCTGTTTTCTCCCCTTCTTCGGCTTTGACACATTCTTTAACTGTTTCTATTATCTAATCCATATATTGATCACTACCTACATTGATGCCTAATTCCAATGTAGAGTCTCATTTCAGCTTATCTTGTTACTCGTCTAAATTTCTTTGAAGTTTAACTAGTTGTTTTTTGTTGTAAAAGAATTTGTTGTTTGGATTAGCCATTACATCATTAATTGATTGAAATATAGACAAGTCTTTTTATATTCACCTCTACCTAATCATTTTTCCTTGTGTTCCCCTTCCAAAGGTATTTGATTTCATGGTTCAGAAACTTAATGCTTTGAGGAAACCTAAGACAAACGTTCAGATCCTTCAACAAAGTATTCTTCTGAAATACAAGTAAGTTATGTTGGATATAAGAAATTCCGTTTATTTGTTATGAAATTAATGCCGTAGCCCATATTGAATCTTCAATCATTCATATTTGAAGCATTAGTCCAGGTTATATTATCTTCTTAGTTTGTGTTACAGGCTATATTAATAACTTGAGTTGCATGCCATTGACTATACTGAGTTTTTTCACTAAGCAGATGGAAACATTAATAAGTGGCATAATTTATATTTTAAAGAATCATATTTGCTCAAACTGACTAGATAGATACATCTTTAACTTTTTTTGAGTTATTTCTTCATATACGAGCCTTTACAAAATATGAGGACTTTACAAAATGGGAGGCACTTCTAGCAATACACACTCTATGGTAGAATATATCCCTGCAATTTGTGATAATATCTGAACTGTGTTTTGTCCTTTATGCAACTTGATATTTGTTATGCCATTATCAGATTTGTTGGAAATAATAATTTATTGTCAGAATGAATCGAGATTCATATCTCTTGCCACTTTCTCGACATAAAGATTGCGGCAGCATCGAGACTTTTTAATTTTTATCTCTCTGATCGATATGATCTGCCCCTTCTTTAACTTGTATCAAATCTCTTCTGTTCGCTGTTATTATTAGTTTGTGTTTTTCCAAAATAACCGATAAGGCATAACACTTCATATCTTTTGTCACACCTGCAGATATGTGATTCAGTTTCTTAAGGAACATGGAAAAGACGTACATGTTGATGTTCGTGCTGCATATATTGATACCATGAATAAGGTAAAATGCGTTACAAGGATTTACATCTTTACATGTATAGTTGATTGGTGAAGTCAACTACAATCCAATATCTGAGACTTGCTTGAAGTGATAGTGAAGTGAAATTACAATTTGATATACTTTGACAAATGCTCTTCATCTGCTGCTATCAGCATGCAAATAACATTTCTTCTCCTGCCCACTTAAAATGTAAATCAACAGACAAATAACGGGCTTTATTTACTGAGTTTTTTCTCTATTTTCTTGGCAAAATTAATTATCTTGCCTTACTTCTTCATTTCTGTTATATCTTTCTTAAGATCTCCTGCAATTTGCAATATCATTGACCGAAAATATGTGGATTTTTTGGAGTGGGAACTGATCCTGAAGAACTGTTAACTGGTTATGAAATATCTTTGGATGCACAATGGCTTCTAGAGGAATTATCAGTTCTGCACACTACTAGTAATGTGCTCCATGAATGATTAATTTTGTTACCTGATGTTAGTGTCTTTGGCTAATGTTGGATGCATTCTTTAATGTCACAAAAGGCCCATGGGCACTTCTTCCTTCTTTTCTTTTATCTGCTCTCTTTTTTGCTTTGATGCTAATTAATCTGCTTTCTGGGATGCCATATTGTTATACATTCACTTTCTATTTCTGTTTTACAGGTTTTAAGTACAAAAATCCGGGCTTATATTCAAGCCCTAGAGAAGTTGCAACTAGATATAGCAACTTCTAACGATTTGATTGGTGTTGACACCAGAAGTACTAGTCTTTTCTTGAGAGGAAGAGAACCGTTAAAAAACCGGTCTGCTGTTTTTGCTTTGGGAGAGAGGATAAATATTCTCAAGGTGTGAATCTGTTATCTGTAACACATTATCCTAACTAATTATTTTCACTGCAGAATGGCCACATCTCATTAGATTTAGTTCTTGACCTTTTCTGAGTTGATCTGTGTATTTTTTCCTTAAATATCTATAATATTTTCTTCGCTTCTCCCATTCCCCTCCTGTTATCCTTCTGCCAAATCCTAAATGAAATACACAAATATAGTGCTGCTTCCAGTCATAAACATAAACCGCATATGGATTTCTCAGTTTAGTGTAATTTCATCACACTGGACCATGTACAGTATAAACAACACTCACAACTTGCACTTAATGCCTCGGTTGTTATCTTCTTTTATGGTTTTAATACTTTTTGCAGGTTAACATGAAGCTGTTGGTACACAAGTTTGACTGTAAATATTTTTGACTCATTCAGTTCTTCTTTTTTGCAGGAAATTGATGAGTCCGCCTTGATTCCACATATAGCTGAAGCCAGCTCTAAAAGACATCCTTATGAAGTCCTTTTCAGGAGCTTGCACAAGCTGCTTATGGATACTGCTGCTTCTGAGTACCATAAGACTCTCTTTTCACTGAATTTTACCTCAAGTTTACTTCACACTGAATACAATATGATATATTCTTTGATAATCTTTTGATTTTACCTGGTGTCATTTTCAGATATCTTTTCTGTGACGAATTCTTTGGAGAGCAATCTATGTTTTATGAAATATTTGCAGGTAACCTCCATTTATGATCGTTCTTAAGTTTGCCAATAAACAAGTGTCTAATATATATGAATGAGTGATGATAATAATTTTTTGATATAGATTTAGTTCTCAAGGCCACATCATTTGATTCTAACTCCTATCTATATAAGTCATCCTATGGCAAACTATATTGAAACACTCCCTGTGCTAAATTATCAGGTCCCTTCTCTGTCATCGAAGAACATCTGAATACGATTCTTCCAAACTGTTTTGATGCAATTGGTCTGATGCTCATGATTCGCATTATATACCAGTACCGGGTGAGATGCTGCAGCAATATTCCAATTGCTAAGTGTGTTTAAATTTTATTTCCAAATCATTTTGGCTACATAATGTGAACCTGAGTCTCTCTTCTATCCTTACTCAAATTTCCTGTTCATTTGTAGACTCAAGTTTCATATTTTCATATTTCATCTTGTGTGAATTTTTTGCGCTGCTGCATCTTATAGAAATTTTTATTGAATATGACAATTGTATCTATTTTGTTGATTATTTATTTTCCGCCCTGTGATGAGAACAGGCACTTGTAATGAGGGATCATGGTCGTATAGTAAATCCTTAGATTCTTGAGAACACGCCTAATTGTTTTCTCTGATTGAAGTTTCCTGGAGTTTGTTTTCCATCATTATGGTTCGTAGTAGTTTATAGTAAATAGAGGGGTAGACTGGGTTCAGCAGACTCAACTGTTACCAGAACTCCTCTAAGGTGGTGTTTGCAAAAACGTGTAAGTTAATTATAAGTGCTTATTTCTAAAAGTTGGGGGTGTTTGCAAATTCCATGAAAAATAACCTTTCAGCAACATATTTTAAGAGAAGTTGCTCCAGATGTGCTTTTGTTATTTTTATCTTAAAGAAGTTTATTTTAGGAGAAGTGTGGGCAAAAGTTGCTACTGCAAACACTTCAAAAGTGATTCTGAGCCAAAAAAGCTCAGAATCTCTTTACAAAAGTTTTTGCAAACACCACCTAAGTATCCTTCCTTTCAATTTCAAGATGTACGACTTGTTTTGTAGCTGTAGCAGTTCTCCAACTCGGGCATTTGTTTTCTTTTTCAGTACACTTTGTTGCAAATTTGTTTTCACTGTTTCCTTAAGATTGTTAATTTGCATCCACAAAGTGTTGGGACTTGAATGACATCTGCTTATCATTTTCAATTTCTATTGTTAAAATTTCAAGTAAATATGTACTATGCACATTTGGTTTTTCTTCATAGCTTTTGATTTTTCGTATTTTGTTTCTTCTTAGCTTATAATGTCTCGGAAGCGAATACCGTGTCTGGATTCATACTTGGATAAGGTATGTACAATCAACTTCACCAGGTGAATATGTGCTTATGAGACCTACATGGTGGGTCCATCTGTGATTTCTCCCTGCATGTGAATGATTTATATGATCTTAAATTTACAATCTGAAGGCACAAACTATTCCATGGTATGGAACTTAAGGTCTCAAGTACTGTGCTGACTTTCTTTACACAACAGGGCATTTCAAGCTATATACTTATTTTTAACCACATGTATATGTTTTTCTTATCTCTAAATACCATTTGTAATTGCCTTGAAGTCTTTGGTTAGGCACTGTAGATGATTTTATTTATGTGCATGATGAAATGATTAGTTGGTACAAATCACTGAAACAGTCTCAAATGAATCTGAGCAGGTCAACATTTCTTTATGGCCACGATTTAAGATGGTATTTGACATGCACCTCAACAGCCTTCGAAATGCCAATGTCCGCACTTTGTGGGAAGATGATGTACATCCTCATTATGTAATGAGGCGTTATGCTGAATTTACAGCTTCCTTAATCCAGCTTAATGTTGATTATGGAGATGGTCAGGTTAGAAACAAACCGTAGCTTTAGCTTCTCAATTCTTGCTAAGTTTTGATTAGTAGACGTTCAACGTCATTCTTGTTTTTCTAATTTTGTTTTGGGTGTAAAACTGGCTAAATTCTCAGCTTGAACTCAACTTGGAGAGATTGCGAATGGCTGTAGATGATTTACTTGTCAAGCTTGCCAAACTATTCCAGAAACCAAAGTTGCAAACTGTATTTTTGATAAATAACTGCGACATGACAATTGCCGTATTGAAGGTAAACTACGATAGTCAACTAAAGTATGATCCAAAAGGTGAAATCCAAGAATTTTTTAGCTCATTGAATTTAGCTGCATGTTTGATGTTTTGGTAAAATGAATGCACAAATATTTCCTTACACGTACAAAACCACAAGAGAAATCCCCATCCGCCACCCCCACCCCCACCCCCCAACCACACCCACACAAAAAAAGGGAAAAGGAAATCTTGGCGGTGCCATTTCTTATATGTCGCATACAATGTATACACATGCACATGCGATCCAATTGGTACAGAACTTCATTATTTGTTCTATAATAATTTGAATCCTGTATGTTAAATGTTGGTTGTAAAGATTGTCATGTATGTCTCAGGAAGCTGGTCCCGAGGGGAGCAAAATTCAGATGCACTTTGAAGAGTTGCTGAAAAGCAATACATCCATTTATGTGGTAATAATTTTGACACGATAGCTTGTTTAGCCTACTTAAGCTGCAAGAACTCATGCTTGTGCAATTATAATAGTTTGGCAGTTCCATTTCATTTAATCTAATACAAGTATTCTTTATTTTGTGGAAACCAGCCTTCCCAAATAGATGAGCATGTCGTAAGTACCTTATTGGAAGGGAAATATGTGCTTGGATGGGCCAACTGGTTTCTTTCTGACTTCACCAAAAGATTTTAAAACTTATTTTTTATGTTTGAACAACAAATGGATAATATCCAAACATGGTTCGATCCTTTCATTTCATGATGGTTATAATGTAGGCAAATTGAGCTATCTTTGGTTGGATAGTATTTCTCTGGTTGAAATTAAGCTTTACTCTAAGTGACATCATGTGAACTTGTCCGAACTCATTATTTTCAAACGCAGGAGGAACTACTGATGGAACACTTCAGTGATCTAATCAAGTTTGTAAAGATTAGAGCATGTAAGTGTGCACATATGTATGTATGTGTGTGTGTGTGTGTGTGTGTACATATTGGTGGTTGATGTTTGTGTGTGTGTTGCTGAAAAACAGCGGAGGACCCAAGTTCTGGTTCGTCAGAGCGGCCGATTAGTGTGAGTGAAGTAGAGCCAATAATAAAGGACTTTGGCAGCAGATGGAAAGCTGCGATAGAGCTGATGCACAATGATGTCATTACTTCATTTAGTAACTTCTTATGTGGTATGGAAATTCTGAGAGCCGCTTTGACTCAGTTATTGCTTTACTACACAAGGCTTTCAGATTGCATGAAGAGAATTGCAGGTGGGTCTAGCTTGAACAAGGATTTGGTTTCCATATCTTCGATAATGTACGAGATTAGAAAATACTCGAGGACCTTTTGATTTCATACATTGTTTCTGATTGTCTAATTTTCTGGCTTTGCTTTTTTAACATGTTCCTGATTGTTTTTTTTTATTGAAGAGAGACCATATATTTCGTGGCGATATATATGTCTGGATATCCCTTTTTTGTTGTGTAAGCAAATTCTTATTTTAAATTTATGTCCAGACCATTTCATTGAATTGAAGTACGTAATTTTTTTGTCTTTTCAGTGAATTAACTATTATTATAGTTTTTGTTATTACTTACCCACAGCGAAAAAAATAGTTTGATCAAACAATTCAACTAAGCAGCAGCTAACAAAGTTAAACTGTAATAAAAATCCCACATCCACAATAAAGCAAGTTGATAATCCTCATAAAGAGAAACTAGGACTACACTAGTTTTACATTCAGAGGCCAGCCGATGATTGGAGCAAGAAAATTCACTGGCAAATAAAAACACTGGCTAACATATTAGTCCACAAACTAGTCTAAAAGTATCCAGGTCCTTTAGGACAACGAACATCATCATAAAATACATTGTCGGAAAGACAAAAAAAGATATTTAATCAAGAGCTTCCTTCGGGTTCCTCGGTTCCTAGTACCGTCAAAATAGGAGTCTCTGGTTCCTCAACGCCAACACCATTCACCCTGCTGTTACAACAACCACCAAAAATCAATGCAAGGTCATACTTTTTTATGTAATGGTTAATCAATCATCTATACAAGTAAAACAACAATGAATGTTTTCAAACAACCCAATAGCCATCTCTCTCTCTCTCTCTCTCTCTCTCTCTCTCTCTCTCTCTCTCTCTCTCTCTCTCTCTCTCTATATATATATATATATATATATATATATATATATATATATATATATATACACACACACACACACACACACACACACACACACACACACACACACACAAACACACACATATAAGTCAATGGAAACTAATGAATTTAGACTACAAACATGGATTGTTTTGGGAATAATTTACCTTAGTTCTCTTACAGCTTCAAACATATTGCAATAGACATACTTATAAGACCCAACTTATCTTTTTTCATTATAGTCTAACAAACATTTAGCACTAGATGATTACAAAGAAGATATGACAATTGTTGAACATACTATAGAGGGTTACCACATAACTACACCGATCCGAGTATCCGATGACTACTAATGAGTTATGCAATGCTTCAGAAAAAAAACAACAAAATAAAAGTAAAATTAAATATTAATAGCACAATTTAAAAGGCCAACCAACCCCAATTTGGACTAATACGTCGGGAATTAGAGAGAAGAAACTTACTAGCATGTCTTCTTATTGTGGCCCAGGCCTTTGCACTTGCTACACTGAAGCTGGCGCTTAATGACATCTGCAGATTCAGCTGATTTCAACTTTGGTCTGCCAGGTGGACGTTTAGTAGGAGGAGGAGTTACAATAGTTGCTTCATGCAGTTCACTTCTCTCCGGTTTCTCCACATTTGGTATGGGATTGATTGACTCTGTATAAGTCAAGCGATAACTCTCAGTCATGAAGAATCTAGAGCAATATTCATAAAGGCTCCTTCCAAGACAGAGTATAACAGCAATAGCATGGCAGCAAGGCAACCCACTTAGCTGCCACCCTTTGCAACTGCAGTCCCAGTGATCAATGTCCACTATATCCACTGACTCACCACCGCGGACTTCAAACGTACTGGTATGTGCGAGCGCCACTTGAAATGATCTTGATTTTGACATCTCAAGCTGAAGCTTATCCTCCATAAAAGGTGTCAACCTTGTAACCCATTGACTTGATTCAAGTCTTCGCCTATAGATCAATTCCATAATCTTGCCACGTAACACATCAACCATCTGAGTTATAGGCAACTCATCCACCTCAGACACCCAACCGTAGAACTGTTGGCCAAAGTTGGATGTCATGTGGTTGTATCTAGCCCCACCAAAAATTGCATTGGCCCAGTGCTCTGGTTCACTTCTAATGACCCAATCATAAGCCTCGATGGATATAGCCTTTATGTTCTCAGCACACCTTTCGAACACCTCGATTTTGGGTGCATAGGCAGCGGCATAGAAATCTTGAACCATTAGACGCCTTGCATCATGAGAAAATTGTCCTTTCAGATCCTTATTTAGCTTCTCCGCAAGGGATCGTAAACAGTAACCGTGATAGCACTCGTTGCCAAATATCTCGATCAAGGAGTTCTTTATGCCTTTCTGGAAATCAGAAACAAAAGTAATTTGCTCCGAAGTTGAGAGAGCAGACTTCAGTTCTGTCAGAAACCAATTCCAGTTATCCTCGGTTTCTTCATCCACCACAGCAAAAGCTACAGGGAAAAAATCATCATTCCCATCTGCAGCTGTTGCGGCCAATAACGTTCCTTGATATTTCGAATAAAGAAGAGTACTATCGAGAAAAAGAAGAGGACGGCACTGATGAAAACCAGATATTGAGGCATGAAATGACACGAAAAATCGGCGAAAGCTCGAATCTTCCTTAGTGCTGAATGTAGCAAGACTTCCTGGATTAGTCTCCATTATATTCTGACAAAAAAATGGTAACTGAGAGTATGCCTCTTTATAAGAACCCTGAAGCTGTTCTCTTGCTATCTCCTTGGCACGCCATGCCTGCGTATAATTCAACTGAATACCATACTCGCGCTTGATATCACTCGCAATATCCTTTGGTTTATAATTCGGAGAAACTTTGAGTTTCTCCTTTATGATATTGCCTATCCATCCTCTAGTTGCTCTATAACCAGCTTTTACGGTGGCCCCTTCACAAGTATGCTCGGGATTCATCTTTTTTATGCATATTAATTGAGTTGTAGCCAACCTAGATGCATATATGCGCCATGGACAACCTTCTGTTTTGCACTTGGCAGTCACACGATGGCTGTCATTTTTCTTATACTTGTAGGTGAAGCCGTGGGCAATGGAGTATTTATGCAGAGCTTCACGAAATTCGGCAAAAGTATTGAATCTTTGGTCAACACCTGTGATGATATTCTCCCACTGAGTTGCTGCTCTCCGATGCCTATCTTCATTGCTGAACGAACACGCACCGAGTGGTGTAGTTTCAATAGGCTCATCTAAAACAATTGCATCATCAGTTTGCATAACATCCACAGGGACATCTGAAGGAACTGCTGCCGCAGACACAGTTGTCCTGCTTGACCTGTAAATTTAAACCAGTCATAGTATTACAAAGAATTTAAAGAGAAGTGCGTTCACGCTAATTTCACAAATGAAAACCTGCTTGATTTCATGATAATAAGGCGGAGGAAGACAAGCTTTATTACGAAACAACTTCTTTCAGTTTCCTTTAAATGACTCAACATAAATACTATAAAGGATAAGTCAGGTGAGTGAGTGGTGTCGAAAACATGCATCAACAAATTGAGAAGCATGACTGCAG
Organism: Erythranthe guttata; assembly: GCF_056151865.1. Taxonomy (NCBI): domain Eukaryota; kingdom Viridiplantae; phylum Streptophyta; class Magnoliopsida; order Lamiales; family Phrymaceae; genus Erythranthe; species Erythranthe guttata. The sequence continues at coordinate 15,228,136 of NC_142539.1, forward strand.
TAAACTCGAGGATATACAAAACATGTGCGTCATTAACAGGCAGTCAGCTTTGACTGTTTAACAAAGCATGAAACACGAGTTGAAACAGATGAGAGTTGACACAAGTTGGTATAATTAAAGAAGTTGAGCAATGGCAAAGAAAAGATAAATGAAGAGTGAGCAGGGCAGTGAGAAAAATACCTACTGGCAGGCATATTGGACACATTTGGAGCAGCAACATCTACTTCTTCAGCAATAACAAAAACCTCAACTTGATCAGTGTCCTTGAAGAAGTTAACCATACGCTTGAGATCTTTATCCTTAGATATGGTAATCAAGGTCTTTCTGTTTCCAGGGAGAAAATACTTAATTGACAATGCAGCAGCCCTAAATTGAAAAGTTTCAGCAAGTTCACGCTTGAAATCTTTCAACTGGGTCTTATGATCAAGGTCGAGAGCATAAGCTTCCCCACCGGAGTAAAATAAAGACCCGTCATCTTTATTAGTCTCAAATTCCCCTCCAGATTGGCATATGGCTATGATTTTCTTTGTGGCCATCGCCAGAATGCCAAAAAGCTCTCCTTTTTATTTGAAAAACAAAAGTTAGTTGATAAAATCACACAGACTCAGACTCAGAGAGAAGAAGAAGAAGAAGAAGAAGAAGAAGAAGAAGAAGAAGAAGAAGAAGAAGGGAATCGAACACAGTCAAAGCAGCAACACACACAGATATCAAAAATAAAATCAAACAAAGGGCAAATTTTTAACAAGCGAAATGAAACAAAGACATGCACAAGATGAAAGAGGCAAAAAAAAAAAAAAGAAAAATCAATCAATCCCTAAGAATACAGCACAAGAGTCTAATATAGGTCAGAGATAAACAAATAATTGAAAAATCCAAAACCAAAATCAGCAAAAGAAAGGGGGAAAAATCAGAAATAGTGCGAATTATGGGGCGATTCTGAAAAGAAAAGATAGATAATTGTGAGCGAGGGTTTACCTTACCTGTGGTGAAATTAAGGGTTGCGCAATGTGTGTGTGTGTGTGTGTGTGTGCGCCCAGTGAGGGAGGGCAAAAGGGTTAACGGGGGAGATAGAAAAGAGAAGGGCCCTCGGTATCTGGTCCACTGCTACCACTCATCTCAACCGTTGCTTCAAATTTACATAATTAATGATCCAAGATCTCCTATTTTTCTCAATTTCAAATTTATTATTTATTTTATTATGGACTTTATAATTAATTCTTTTACTTTAAAATAATTCGAAAATCTAAGATTTATATATCTTGAGTGAGTATTTCTTTTAATAAAATCGTTGAAAATTTATAATTCCTATTTGAATAAAATATACCTTCTTTTTTTTTGTATCAAAAGAAAAAAAAAAAAGGCTTGAACCCGAATCAAAAGCCCAAATCGTAATCCGGGTTAAAAAAAAGACTATATGTTTTTTTTTCCTTTGCTTTTTAATTAATTAATTAATTATGCTATTTTTGATTTATTTCGTTGTACAAGAAGAAATATTTATGAAGACGTTATTCATAACTTTACCACAGAGTACAAACTCTTGTTTTTTGATTGGGCGGAGAAACTAATTGGATTGTAATATATCTTCGATTACTAACAGGTTAAAAACAAAGTATGCATATATGATATGTTAGGGATATTGAAAAATACGATTGAGGAGAGTTGAGTTCGATTCGGATAATCGAAAGATTGGGAAATCTCATTGTCCATAATGAATTATTAGATTTAGTATGGGAGCGAGCGCGACACGGTCGGACGACATGAAATCATCGTCCACGGTTGGCACCTGATAGATAACACATGATTATGATACTATCTCGTGTCATGGAACAACATTGTCGAGCAACGTTAGGCATCCAATACAACACCTACAACAATTAACTCATATACTACTAAAAAAACAATTACAAAAAAATACATTCCAGTTATTTTGGACTAAAATAAGTTACATTACCAACAGCTGAGAAATGGTTTAGAGAAAGAAGTGAACCAATTCAAGTAAATCATGTCTCGAAGAATCGGAGTTCAATCATGAACTCTCTTTGTTTGGGGGAATACCAGGCTACAGCTTTTGCAGAACCAAGAACTTGTAATGCATATTCAGCGGCATAAACAGGATCATTTATCACATTCATATACCACCATTCTTTCTTCTTCTTCGTCATATCAACACTCACCCCACAATCAATTCTAAAGCTCAAAGGTCCACAAATCTGCATTTTTATAGAGGTTTCATTGGATTTAGAAACTTGAACATAAAAGACAGTCGAAGAAGCAGAAATCACATACAGGAATCCGCAATTAGTATTAAAAGTCCAACATCTCTTTTTACGTTGAAGAAATCACACACAGGAATCTCCCATATGCTCTACTATTTTTCATACTTTATATTTTAAAATTTAAAGAGATAAATTTGCCCTTATTTTGAAAATAGTACTACGGGCTTACACACACCCCTTCTAAAACACAAAGCTCCAGTGCTATCTATCTATCTAGCAGTGATATATCAAAGGTACATAAATAATACCTGCTGCTGAATTGAAAGGCTGGCAGAAGGACAGATAGACTGGATTGCTTCGACACTTGGTGCTTGACGAGAATTGTAGAGGTCCACAGCTAATCGAGAGGCACCAACTACAAATTTTGACATGGAAGGAACATCTACACGTGCATTAATACGGGTAAGGTCCAAAAAGAGCTTCTGGAAATTTCCATGTTGAGCGGAGAGTGATGCAGTTGCAAAAAGATCAGCTGAAATGGCAGAATTTGGTCCTTTGGCTTGAAATCCAAACCATCCATCTTCTGCCTTGGCTCTAACAGAATTCTCTCCAAGGGATGCAGTTATTACAGTTCCTAAAGTAGAAAATAAAAAGAAAATTGATGTTAGAAAGATACATGTACTAAGAAGCATGGGAAAGTAGATGTATTATGCAATCAAGTGACTGGATTGGTTCAAGATAAGCACCGAAAGTGCATATAATAAACATGGATTCCCAATATCCGGAATGGAATGTCATCCATGCCATGGTCTTAGCCAAAGAGTTAAAATGGAATGGAAAAGCAAACAAATACTCCCAACAAAGCATTCAAAACTACCTATGATTGCGGATGCTGAAATATGAGGATTAGAGAGAAATATATCATAGGGTTGCACCAATTTTGTCTTTGGTGCTTGGCTCCTCCAAATGTCAAAGTTGTTCTTGAAGGAAACGGCACATTTGGCGCACAAACCAGGAAGCAAACTAGGAGGTACGGGTACGGGTACGGATACAGGGGTCGTATCATATTTATGGGGGGAACCTGAAGTATGGTTGATGCAGAAATGAGAGCTCATCCCAGAATCAGAAGAAGGTAGTGATGCAAAATCCAACCTCAATGTGAAGGGAACATCCCAGTAATTGCCAAGACCATCGACAAAGAGTGTGGGAGAAGCTGCCTCGATAGTGAGATTATGATCGGAGAACTGCAACAACAACAACAGCAAACAAACAAGTATCTTATGTTATAATAGTAAGTCTCGATGGAAAATAAATATATGCAAGAACAGAAGAGAAGAGGTATTGATTGCCTTGTGATGAAGTACAGCCTTCTTCCTAGGAATGGTGTCGTGGCTGCTACCGTGTTTTTCGAGGCTGAGCAGCAATGTATCTTCAGGTGTTAACAGCCATTCGGAGCAGAAATTGAGAGCATAGAAGCCTGGGTTCAAAAGATGTGTCCAAACAGTATGCAAAAAAGAAGCATCGGAGTCCTCTTGTTGTTGCCTTTGCCTTGGCTTTGGTGGGAGAGAAGATGTGAACTTGCGCACATCGAAGCGTCCAACCAATGTTGAAAACCTGCATAACTTTCTTTTCACATATTATTCGAGCGTCAATTCATTTTAATTTTCATTTACTGACATACCAGGTGTCGCGAAGAGGGAGAGGGAGAGAGATAAGGCGGTGGAAAGAGAGTCCGTTGGAATTGGAGAAAGAGGGGACAAAGGGCATAGACATGAATCTCTGGAAGAAATCAATCTGCTTGGGACGAGACAACCTTGTCCCACGGCTCAACCCTAAAGGTACGGGATCCTCCGGCGCCGGCCGAGCTACTCCGTCAACAGTCACCGCCGTGGTTAGGTCAACCTCCCAGAATCCGCCGTCCGTAGCCCATCTCAGCTTCTTCATTATTTCTTTTTCGCTCGCCTGCACAACAGCACAAGGGAAGGAGAGTGTGAGAGTGCGAGTACTGTAAGTGATAAAATATGATTACATAATTTGAAATTAGATGACAATTTACACTAGTGTTAAATCACCTTAATTATTACTGGGTCAAATTTTGGTATTTTATTTATCTGTTAATAAATTGCATTTTAGTCCCCCAAAAAGAAAAAAAGGAAAAGAAAAAGAAAAAAAGAAACAACAACATCAAGATAGAAACCGGGGTCAAAAGGTCGAAATCCGGTTCGACCGTTTTTTGGTCAAAATCAAGGCGGAGAGTTTGAATTTGAATGGTGAGGGTTGGGAATGACAGGATTCCAGTGGTCGGTGCCGGATCGAAAAAAAAATGAGACAGGTTTGAAAAGGAGATGCTTGGCCGGAAGATGGACAAAAAGGAGATGCTTTATGATCGGTCCAACCGCGATCCAAATGCCTAGCCGATTTTGTGTCCGGTCCGATTCTGACAACATTAAACCCCAAGTGAGGACAATGAATAATGGAGCCATAAATAAACAAACTTTTCAACACTGAATTAATTAATTATTATTTATTATTGATAGCAGCAGCACAAGTATGTATAATATATGCTGTAACAACAATAAAATCAATTATTATTTGCCCTCCTGGTAATAAAATATAAGTAGAATACATGCATGAATGTAGTAGATACATATATATACATACATGCATCATCACATGACATCTAAATCTAATGTACAAAAACAACAACGTAACACCACTGGAAACTAACTAGACTAAGCAAGTAACTAATGGCCATTGCTTGCAGCAGATTCACTATTCTTCATCTTCACTGTCAGCATCTCCGCGGTTGGGGTGGTGGAACGAGTACGAGTCGTGTGCAAGAGTCTGCACCAATTGCAAATTGCAGAATACGACAACCATCAATCATCACTCTTAACATTACATATTTACATACACATCAACTACTAACATTACCTGTTCTTGGGCTCGGAAATACATGAATGGGGTATAATACAGGAAATTTGAAACCCTTGACGTATATATATCTGCGTACCTGCATGCATGCATTTTGTTTCTTTCACAAGTCAATTATCTTTCTTTCTTTCTTTTTACAACTACTACATTACTATGTACTTAAGTGTCTCTGTGTGTGTGTGTGTGTCTGTGTCTATATATATATAAAATAACCATGTATGTAAAAGAATGACATGATGACATGAGTGGTGGATAAATAATTAGTGGAAACACATACTTCTCAATCTGCCTCATTAAGTGGCTTTTGTCCCACAGACCTGCTCGTGAAAGAAACCCCCACCTGTAACAACATCATCATCATTCAACTAATTCAATTTTTTTAACATTACATGTACTAATTGCAAGATACACATTTCTCACTACACCAAAAACACACCTTTTGTTAAAGAGCTCCCCATCCGATTCCATCATTGGACCAATTTTGTTGTCTAAGCGTTGCATCACTATCAGTAGTTTCTGAATGCTTTCGTTAAGTTCCTTGTCATCCATATGAGTTGCAGCAACAGTCTGAATGATTAAGGGATAACAAAATAATCACTTTGTCAACGTACACCTGTACAAGAAACATAAATGTCAAATTTTATACCTGAGCAGGACGCCCTTTACTACGTCTCTGCAGAGCAAGCCGGAGTTGGTTAAAGAGGTCTCCTACAAGCTCCTTCTGATTTATAAGCTCTATCAGCGTCGTACGATGACCTCGACTGTGAACTAAAGCACTATACTGCATGACATATACAAGTGTTTAAAACTGGTAACTATTTTTTTCTTCTTCTTGTATTTGAGAGCATGCATACATGCAACAAACCTCTTCTTCCAGTTCTCGGCAAATTAGCGCTGTACGCCATCGGAGATGAACTTTAGATTGGCTAACATCTGTATAAATATGGTCACCCACGTACAGAATTTCATCTCCCTGAATGCCAAGTGATTTTTCAACCATCTGAGCACTTCCTCCAGAGTATACACCCCCTGCATGAAAAACAACCTGCTGATTATAATCTCTTCCAATTATGTTTAATATTGTACAAGAGCATGATGATGATCAGATCGATTTTGACCTTTAAAGCATGAAAACAACGATACTTACAATCATTTCAGAACTCTTACTCATGAATTTGACATTTCCAATCACTTCAAGTTTAAAGCATTTTAATCATTCACACCTAACCAAATTTTGGTCATTGTAAAGAAACTATGACAGAAAGGCAATTTGTGAAGAAAGTTGTACGAACGTAACTGAGTAAAGAATAAAAAGGAAATTAAGACAATTTTTATTATTATTCAATTTTCAAAAATGCAGGGATAAAAGACAAATGCGTTACTCGGTTTTCAATCCTATGTTGGAAATGCATCTAAACACACACCATTACAGTACATGTCATACAAACAGTAACAGAGAGATCTATTTTTTCATCAAAGATAAATAAGAACCATTGAATTTAAAATAATGCTAGGGATAAATGATAGCACATATTACAAAAACTTTAAAATGTTGACACATAAGAATGATCACCTGAATCAGCCTTAAAGCATGGGCGCATAAGGCCTTCACCAGTCACCACTTCATACATTGGGTGTGCCATTTGAAAAAACTCCGGCTTTCTGGCAGAGACTATTACCTATAGAAGAATCAGTCACCCGAATCATGTCCCTAAATTTAATTGAATTCTGCTAACAGTAAAGAAGTCTTTTATGACCGATTTAGGTGTCCAAAACATTTTTTATGTGTCAAGTAACATTTGAAATATCAAGTTTCTGAAGTATGTCATAGAATGTATTGACTTGAACAAAGAAAAAAAAAGATACTAAATAGAAGCCAGTTTGTCTCGCAGTCAATTTACTAAGAAGCTACTACTCACTATGTCAAACAGATCTCGCCAGCTCATATCATTCGGAAGAAATCTATTGAAAGAATGCTGCATCATTTTTTCAGTGTAATGGTAATCTGAGTTGGTAATAAGCAAGAGCTTTTTGCCAGCCTGTCATAGAACAGCAAAATTTAGTCTGCTAATAAGTAATATTAAGGGTACATGTAATGTAGAAATCATTGAAAATATAACCATGTACTTGTCAAATACGCGTCAAAAGTACCTCCTTCTGATCCAATAGTGCCAAAGGTAGCTCAGGATCAGGTTCTACAAAGAGTTCAGGCTTGGACATTATCTCACTCTGCAAGTTTGTTCGCTGGTTAGACTATTTTTGTGCAACTGGACTGGTAGAAAGTCACAAATATAAAGGACGAATACCTTTAGCTGGCCTTCGACATGTGCCCTGAAGAGTGCTTTTCCAACAGCCTGAAATCAATACGATGAAGTTAAGGCATTTTAATATATGTAAAGGTCAAATTCCACATGAATCAAACCTTGTAAAGCCCTTTATAATCAAGTGGACCAAGATCTGCGGCTATAGCTCCTTCATCAAGTCTATCTACCAGCTGAAGATAAAGTACACCAGTTATGTAAAGTCATATTGCAAAAAGACGACAAAATCAAGGAGGATTGAGTACTGTTTGCATGGAAGCTTATAGGTTTAAGTAACATTTATACCTGACAGAGGTAATATGATTACTCATTTCAAAGTAAAATTTTATAAGTTATACTTCCATCGACAATGAAATATGAAATAAAAAAGACTATGATCCGAGAATAAAACAATTATAGAACATCTTTCAGTTAAATCTTTGGGAGCACCTCCAGATAGAACTATAATAAGTGTCACCAACAGTGTGCAATCAACACTATTGTCTTGCTACAACCTTCATTTTGCAAGTCTTTCATTGCGTTTTTAGAGTAACCATGTTAATCAATAGAGCATTACCATCTTAAGTAGCTTCAAACCTAGAATCAATATTATTATCTTAATACAACTATCAACATCTTCATTGATTTAAACCGAAGCAACAGATCAGTTTTTCAAGTTTGAAATGTCTCCAAAAGCCAAGTTGCAATTCGACAAATAAAAAGAGAGTAAAATGCGGAGGTCGTGTACCTGCATATAAGCAACAGCCTCTGAAACAGAGAATAGTGTATTTAGGAACTCCCACCTGCTCTCCTTCCGCAGATCCACAAGTTCTCTCCCATACATCTCACTTCATTCAGGAAACATTAATGAGTACTAGTCTAAACCATGATTTAATTTCATTACAAGTACATAATAAACCATGAAGGAAGAAACTTAAGCTGAATAAAACTCAAACTGAAGTGCAGACTCTGGAGTCAAAATAGTAAATCATGACAAACTATCACAATGCAACTTCTTACAAAACCTGTTCTTGGATCCTCACCTGATGGAAATATGTGTTGTATATGATCCATAACTTGACTAATTAAAACCGAGATTGACATGGACTAGCTATAGAAAGATGTGTTGCCATTCACAAGGAATATTGAATAATGATAAATAAAGGGAAGTTTGAATCACACCTCAACGTCTGAGTAGACAGCATAGTTGTTCCATGCATAGCCCGTTTGACGTATCCAAATCGATCTGCCTTAACTAAATTCCCTTTCTCTTTGTCTATGACTAGGCCTCGAATGACCTACAAGCACAAGGTAACAACAACAACAACAGGATATCCTAAAATCAGTGAAAAGAATATACCACTCTGACATTTGCTATCAAAGAATATTGCGTACCAGTTCAGGGTCAAATGAAAGTCCATCAACAGGAAAGCCCATAGTTTTCAAATTGTCCATGCAATAGTCATAAGCCCTTCCCTCCCAGGCCTGCAAAATAACCAAATATTGTAGAGAATGAATGCAGAAAAGAGTTTTGGTGGGGGGTTTGTAAATACCGCGACATTGTAGTGCATCAATGTGTAGTCCATGTCATAGCCAATAGCAGTAATTGAGCGCAAATTAAGGGTTCGAGTACAGAAAATTCCACGAGGAGAGTATCTTGAAGAAAACGGATCCTGCTGCAGAAATTAATTATATAAATTTCAATTGGAAAGGGATAGCAGCAGCATATTCATAATGACTGACCGGGATGCCCAAGTGATTAAGCAAGTGCTCGGCTTCTTGAGCTTCCATTCTGGCCACATCCTCAATTGGACCTCTTCCGTCCAGCCGTCTCTCCGTCTCTCCGATTCCTACAAATAATAATAATAATAATAATAATGAATAATTCCTGAGAATGAATTGAACCTAAATAATTAATTCCTGAATGAATAAATTACCCAAGTTAATAAGGTTGAGGTCGCCTTTGGTGCTCTGGCCGAGGTAGTCAAAGTCGGCCTTGCTGGGCGGCGTCACGGAGAAGACGCCGGAGTTGGCGTCGGTGCACCGGCGGCAGGTCAGTTTCTTACTAGTAGAAGAGGGAAAGTAAAAAAGGGAGAGTGAGGATGGTCGGAGTAGTGTAATGTTCATCCTCCACCGCTGCTGCGAAGTAACATCCTGATAATAGGCAGCACAGGCAGTCGCCGCCATGGCCATTCTGAGTTGCAGCAACCAACTATTATGCAATTAATTAGCAGAGAGAGAGAGAGAGAGAGAGAGAGAGAGAGAGAGCCCAAAATTGTATTTCAAATTCAATAATAGGTTTTTATATAATTCGATCAAAATAATAATGATTATTTATTATATAATCGAATAATTTATTTATTTTTCCTATTATTTGTAATTAACAACATCATTATTTATAATGATTATTTTTCCTATTTTTCGTCCTTTTTCTTCAGCCATGGATCCGGCCACCGCGACTCAGATCCATCCGACCACCCGACGGGAATAATCATTATTGAGCTAAAACCTCCGATTTCCGGTTTTACCGGTTCAGACCGGTTTTTCGCTTGGGTTTTTGAAATAAATAAATATTATGATGAAAAAGAAAGCAATCCCATATCACTCGGAGCACACCGTCGTATCTTCTCTCTCTCTCTCTCTCTCTCTCTCTCTCTCTTAAAAAGTAAAAACAGCACCACCATTTTAGTACAGACATACCAAACAAAGCCCCCATAGAATTTTAGAGTAATCAATCCCATGGCGGTCCGAGGCCTTCTCATGCCTTTCCCCAATACGGCGCCTTCGCATCCCGCGGTGGCGATTATCCCCGCACTCATTTCGTGTTTCGGAAAATTCTCCGCCGCCAGGCGGTCCCGCTTCTACTGCAGACACCACACCGCAGAAATTGACAGACGAGACAAATTTGCCCAGAGAATGGGGGCGGCTGGCCTTAAACCTCATCACCGCATTGGTATACTAACTAACTATTTCCACTTCCATTTTCTCTTTCTTTTGACTTATTTCAAAGTATTATTTTCTGATTGTATAAAAAAAATTGGTTTTATAAGATTCTTCCGATTGAAGATTTTGAAGTTGATCGGTATCGAATATATCTGCATCTCGTTTCATTTATATGTTTACAATATTTATTTATTTTTGTAGCTTATCGAAAAGTCTCTGAATTTAGAATTTGTCTCAACATTTTGTAGGATTATTAGATGCAAAATCCAAAAAATGGCATAATTAAGTTTTTCGGGTTTTCGGTTTGATTTGTTTATATTGACAGTACAAGTCCGACTTTGCGGTTCGATTTGAAATTGGTTGTGTTGTGCCGTTTTTTTGTTTTGTTATCAAATTTGGTTAGGTAGTGAACTTTTTTATGTCCACTACTGAAATGCCTGCCTATTTATACGGAAGCAAATTATATATTCGTTATTTTCGATAGCATTACCGGTTTTTGCTGGAAGCATGTAAGAATTTTTTGTTTGGTTACTTCGATTTGTAATCCTTATTGTCGAGACAACTCTTTTTATGTGTTTCGACAAAGTAATAGAGTTTAAGAACTCAGTTTGAGGTAAATATGCTCCTACATGATTTCAATTGTACTATTGGGAACTTGTCTTTTTTTCAACGACTCGAATATTACACAAGTGTGTTTATTCCGTTGGTATACAGTCGTCTTTTGTTTGATATTATTTTTGTTTCTTTTTGTGGTTAATAGTAACTAGACTGATTCTTTTCTTTTCCTCGAAGATTGGCAAGTTCGTCGTCTCTGTTTTTAGCCGGCTTTCGTTGATTTAGGCCCTCGTTATCAAACACATATCCGTGCATAATGTTCGAATTTGTTTGAAGTTTTATACAACTTTAGAAGTTTGATTTGATTATTGGTTGAGTCGAGCTGGGATGAGTTTTGATCAGAATGAACACGAATTGAGTAGTTCAATCTGTTTTACGTACACAGATTGATATGGAGCCAAGTTTTATATCTTTTCGAATAAAAATGTAGGTGACGAAACCCTTTCATGCATTTTTTCAAAAACTACGTCTTTTTTTTTATTTATCAGCATAAACTCCTATATATTTCATCGTTTAATTCACTGCTGTAGAACTCATTCTGCTAACTCAACAAATAAAAATGGAGGTTAAATAAAATTTACATCCACGGACTATGCTTGGTGCATCAAATATCCAATGTGATGGGGTCAGTTCAGCAGCATTGGACCCGGATCCTCCCATACCTAAAATCATTGGGCCAAGGCCCTATGAACGGTTAGAATTAAGCATGTTAGCGGGCCCGTTAATGTTCATCGGATCGCACTAAATGAGGAATAACAGGTGGTAGATGGCGAACTCGTAGATAGCCGTTGGAGAAGAAGATCACGGGGTGATTTTATTTAAATTGGATATCATACATTTTACCGAAAGTTTAAGTTCATTTTTTTCCTTTGTATGCAGCAATAGCTGTTTCTGGTGGTCCTGATAGTATGGCGCTGTGTGTATTGACTGCTGATTGGAAATCTGATAACCCTGTTGATTCTGCTACTTCTGTTACCACCAAAGGAGGAAGCAACCATGTCGATGGCCTTTTAGCCATTGTTGTTGATCATGGATTGCGTCCAGAAAGTGCAGAGGAAGCAGACCTTGTCCGCAATCGAGTTTTAGATATGGGTAATCAAAATCAAACCTTTTTTTCTTTTTTTTTTTTGGAAACAGGCACTTGTTGTTGGTTTCTCTAGAAGAAGGGATGTGGGTAGATAATGTAGGTTGTCGTCTATCTATATATAGGAATAAAATGTCAAGTTTCCCATTGCGAATGGTTGGACGGTAAACCTAGCCCCGGTCACTTGCAAGAAGCAGCTCGCAATAAGAGGTGTTTTTTCTTATTAGCTTTTTTCTGTTTATTTACTTCTCCCTAACTATTGAGTTTGCTTTGAGTTTGCTTTTCCAATCTATAACCTCTACCCTTGCAGGTATGAAACTTTACAAAACATATGTATCCAACAGCAGATTAGCATACTGTTGATCGCACACCATGCAGATGACCAGGTTTGCAGCATCTATGTATATGTTTTATTTATTCATGTTCAGTTGTACTTTATTCCTCGTTCCTTTGTATAATTGAAGTGCTCAAACATTTTGTGTATGTATGATCCCAGTCAATGAACGAAATGACTGATTTATGTATTTATGAAGCCAACTACATCTTTCTTATATTGTTTATGTTGATTCCGTGGATGTGAAATATTTCAATTTTAACGGGCAGAGTTTGAATATCAAAGATAATTGTATTTTGACATCCAGATTACAAAAATATGATTACTAAAGCACATGCAAAATGTAGGCGGAGTTGTTCATTCTCAGATTATCTAGAAATAGTGGTGTTCTTGGGCTTGCTGGCATGTCATTTGCTTCACAAATGTTTTCGCAATTCCCTGATTTTTGTGGACAAGAATCAAGACCTCGCGGCATTTTAATAGTGAGACCACTTCTAGACTTCTCAAAGGAAGATATGTATGATGTAAGTCTTCATTAGCTGTTACTGATATTAGATGCTTCTAACTATTTTTAATTGTTCCTGAGTTGTTTGTTGAAGCAGATATGTCGAAGTGGTAATCAACAATGGGTTGAAGATCCAACAAATAAGAGTCCTGTATATGCTCGCAATAGGATCAGAATGTCATTAAGTAATTTGTCATCAAGTAAGACATCATACTGATGCTGGTCTTTGATTAAAATGGATAATGAGTGACAGATGATTAGGTATTTTAAAATGCTAATGTAATGCTCTAATCTAATATGGTACAGCTATATTCAAGACTGAGTTGGAAGCAACTATATCAGCGTGTCGAGGAACCCGATTGCTTGTTGACAAATTCTGTAATCTGTTGCTGAAACAGGCTGTGACCATCATGCATGTATGCTCTTTTTATTGAGATGCTTTTGTTTTGTGATAATCTGCTGTTTTATTTTCTGTTGTCATCATAATGTTACCCCCAAAAATAAATTTAAAAAATAAATAAATTCGATGCAGCATGGCTATGCAGTGATCGATCTGGAAACTCTCTGTGCAATGGAAGTCAAGGATATTTACCTCGCAAAGTTTGTTACTTCAGTAGTGCAGGTATTTCCAAATTAGCATGCAAATTTCATACAAATATCTCACTTCGACAAGTTTAAGTACCACTTTGTATTGGAATTGAATTAGGCTATTTGTTTTGGGTACATCAGTTCATCTCACAAAAACACAGACCAGTTAGAGGAAAGGCGGTGAAATTGCTACAAAGCTACATTCGTACTTTACCATCCAAGGTTAATAATAATAATAATAATAATAATAATAATAATAATAATGTATTTCTCTGCTGCTGCTGCAGCACTTTGTGCTTTTTGATTACCTAATAATGAGTTGTTTATTGGAAATGTTTACAGACTAGTCTGACTGTAGGTGGCTGTTATCTATGTCCAGCTCCTGGATCCAAAGGAACTAAGGTCCTTGTATGCTGCTCTGTCAATTTGTCTTTCCCTGTGACTATGAAGTTGTTTCATCCGTTTTCTTACGGAGGGCAGAATTGTTTTCCGACAAGCGATTTAGAGCAGATTGTAAAAGAAAGTGAAGCGTATTTGGATACATTCACCTCTGATGCTCCATTTTCAGACATAGCTGCTGAGTCTGTTCTAATCGAAGCCAAAAAGCTTGGCATTCTTAGTCATTCTACGTATGAGAGTATTGTTACCTTGCAGCAGGAAGAAAGTGATGATTTTAAGTCAAAAGCTGTCTCTAAATTTGCGTCGAAAGATGGTATACCATCTTCAAATGATGCAGCAGCAGCTGCTTTGAACAATTTTGTTATTATGCCTGGCCAAGTAGGTTACTTCATGGATAGATTTGTAGTAGATTGGAAGACGCGGTGTGATGGAGAAGGAGATTGTTTTTTTAGCAGCATTTGTGATGAGAGGGGGGCAAAGGTGCGCCACATGGTGGATGCTGATTGGTTGTATCTTTCGGACTTGTCGAAGAAGAACAAGGCAAATGTGGGACCACCAGAAGAAAATAATCATCAGGATGATGATAAATGCAGCAGCAGCAGCAGCAACTATTATGGTATATTGTCGGCAAGTAGAGCTATTGAATGCTTAAAGTGTATTCCAGTTGCTGCCAGAAGAAGTATGCCTGTCCTGGTTAATGCTCAAGGACTTGTATTGAGCATTCCGGTACGTACCGAAACAATTTCTGACCAATTATCGAAAAACTATACTTGTCTCATTTTATCGTTTAATATATATATATATATATATATATATATATATATATATATATATATATATATATATATATATATATATATATATATATATATTATATCTCTAATAGTAAAGTCAGTGTTTTGTGTTTGTTGGTTTCAGAGCATCGGGTTCGCACAATGCCCCCATTTGATGAAGGTTTCTGTTGTATTCAGTCCTAGGATAGCTCTAGGTGGAGGTCATACCTCATTTTTGTAGTTCCGAGATGGAAACAAACACAAGGGTACGTACGTACGGTAGAGGTTTTTATGCTGTACTATTATTAGATAGTCGTATATGAAATGGATAGCACTAGTACCCTGTACCCAGTCAGAGGAAAATACCAGACACAAGGTAGGTAGGGTATGAAATAACATTGTTGTTTTTTTCAACCAGCATAAACCATCAAAAACTACTATTGTTATACAACATTTCTCTAGTTTGATATCATAATTTATGTTACTAGTAAAAAGTAAATTGACGTTATTTGATATGGATTTTAAAAGGAAAAAATATGATAACTTCGAATTCAACCCAAAAATATATTTGAATGAAATCCCTCCCTCAATTACTGACATTCATCAATCCTATTTGCTAAACTGGTAAATTCACACCAATCAGTTTTAATTTGACATCGGGAAAAACTACCATGTCTACCGGCAAACAACTACAAAACTCAAAGCACATACGGACATATAAATTAAATGAAGAACGATGATGAAATGACCCTACAAGATACGGACATACGGACATTAGCTTACAGAGACGAAGATTGTCTGCAAGATAAAACAGGCAGAAAAAGAGGTCCCTACAAGCAGGCAACACCGCCGAACTGATTGCCTCATCCTGGAGTTCAATGAACCGAAGCAGTGTAGAGTCGCTGCTAAAATGTATTCACCGTCAAGAAAAAACACCTGGTGATTATATAAAAAGATATTCAAATAATCGCAAATCAATGGCTTTCAACAGTATCTCTACTTGATAATGACAACCTTGAACACATTAAGATCCCAAAGCAAAGCTAAACATGTAATTTTCAGCAGATCTTTAACTTCCTACTGAAGAGATACATATGAAAACAATTCCAGAATCCGACAAAGAGACATACCAAGCATTATGAGCAAAAGGCGAATTCCTCAGAAACACAATTCTAACATAGACTGATATGTCTTAACATGTTTGATAGCAATCTTAGAAAAACAAGTGGAATAGCGATAATTTTTCCAATCCCTTTCCCAGTTGCATAAAACAGGAGCATTGGATGGTAGAAGAAGCATGCTGCCAAATTGTTACTAGTATATTTTTCATACATTAACTTTTCAGAAGATTATTATTTTTCCACGACACTGAAAACAAACCAATATCTGAAAGATCCAAGGATATGGATCTCATACAACCCTTTCTGTCAGTAATAAGTTTGTAATCCTGGATAGTCCAAGAACAAACTGGCATTATTTGTGGAGAACTCCGAGAATATTAACAAGAACTAGCTATTAAGTATGTATATTAACAAGATAATTTCCTCCCAATATTAGGCCAAGCATCTTACCAACATTCACAAACAGGGAAATACAGTGTTCCTACAGTAATGCATGCTACAGTTACCAGTTATCAAATAGGTCAAACATAAAATGGTTTTGTGACTTACCGGCAGGCTGTTCAAGAGAGCAAGTCCCATAGAGACATGGAAGGCATATGTGAATAGTTTCTCCAATAAATTTGCAAGATATGCCATGAAATAAATTGACCAACGAGGCTGATAGGAAGTCAAATGGATGGAATTTGCCATAGTGATCAGATCACCAACATAGACAAATGTTCACTGCTAGAATGCTTTTCCGGAGAAAATAAACTTCTTCTACGACTGTGGCATTCCAAAGTTGAATATGTTATCTCAACCCACTGTAGACCTGGCAGCTGCATAGGCGTCAAGCATGACTCTACCTGTGCCACAAGTGTCATAGACAATATACAAGTATCATTACCAATAGATTTTTGGCTATTTGTAACATTGTAAGGTATATCACCTCTGAACAAAGACAGCTACTTCCATTTGTTAAAGCTTGCTCCTTAAAATTAGGGTAGGCACATTTTTTAAGCTTTATCACATCCTTAGCATCCAAACAGTGAATATTTTCTCTTCTTTGATGATTGTTTCGGTTGGCATCATTAGTATGCTTTTCCACATCCAGACAGGTCATCGATGCAAAGGCAATGAGTTCTTTTGGACAATATGTTTGATTCCCTTTAAACTGAACTTGAGCGATCTCCTTAGTCAAAGATTGAGGAATACAATAACCATTTTCAACATTTAAATTTACACTAGGTTGATCAGAGCTAAGCGAGTAAGTCTGCTCAGTCAACATAGTGATCGTCTGCTTCCACTCTTCTGTAGTATGAATACGGATGCTATCCAAAGAAAATATAACATCATGACGTGAGAGATAACCGTATAATGGTGACATAGATGGCACATCCAGAACCTGTGGCGGAATCACAAGTCGTTTCGGTTTAACAAATGACTTGGCTACGGATCATTCAGAAATAATTCAACAAAATCATGTAACTACAAATTTACACCATTAGGCTTTCACCGTGTATGTAGAATGGACTGAAGATGAAGGGAAGAAGGACTAATGCCAGGGCGCAACCAACACAAAACTGCAGAAGATAACAATTAGTCCATCCTGTTCCAGCATCTGGCAGCATATATTGCTACTGGTATGTAAATTACACATAACATTTGAGGACAAATAATACTCACACTTACCGCCGCATTGTGCCAAATACCAGCACAGTATATACGGAGAGAAGCAACCAAAGGTAATGCCTGCAATGATGAGTGATTGAAAGCCACCAAAGCTCCTGGAAACAACACCGCCAAAAAGATAGCAACATACTCGACGTGCACACCCTCACTGCACCAAAGAAATTGCAGCAATCATTGTGAGGTAGATCCTCTAGCCAACAAACTCGCTTATTTCCTAATTCTTAAGAAATTTACATGAATGTGAAAATTGCATAACTTGTACACCTTTTTTTTTTTGTTTATTTCTTAGTTCATCAAGGAATATTTTCAAACTGGTTATGGCTGGAACAATCCCAACTAGTTTATCTTATTCACGATTTACTGGTAACAATGTTAGTACTTGCGGACACCGGATGCTGCATGGTCTGCACTCTAAGATCATAATTGCCACCATCAAAGTGCTATAGAAAAAATGTTGACAATTTTCAACTGATGAATAATCTTTCGTAGTTTTGACGCTTGCACTACTAGTAGAGGGTTTAATGATCATAATTTGTAACTTATTCTATATTAAATCAGGCGGTATAAAATTGATTAGCGTGATTTTTTTTATTATTAATAACAAGAAATGAAATATTTTATTGAGAATGTTGGTAGTTTTGATTAAGGGGTAGAATAATATTTTAATAAATTAAATAAGTAAATTGTATTCTAATAAAATAAAAAATAAAAGATACGTAAGTAAGACTTAAGTTGATTTGAGACCATGTTATCATAAATTGAGAATTAATAATGAGGACATTTAAAAAAAAATATTTTAGAACAACATGTAGGCACTACATAGGAGAATGACAACTAAAGGACATGCTATTTTAAAAAAATTCAGCATCAATGCATGTTTAGAACGAAAGGAGATGAATCTTACCTAGCTGCTGCAAGAGCATGCCCAAGCTCATGAACAAATACGCATATGACAGAAGATAAGCACAAATATACCATATTGGGAAGTGAAATGTGCAATCCGCCAATCTGCATAAAGAGTAAGTACGAATGCAACGATGAAAGTATTGGCAAACAAAAGGATGATTCGTGAGTACAACCACTGACCCACTTGTGATTTTCAAAAAGCAATAAAATGTGGGAACAACAAATGCCAAATGACCAAATATTTCTAAAGTACTTGTTAACTAGCTAATACTCATTCAAATTACAAAGAGTAATAATAACAAATAAAGTTGCCACAGGTTCTACACATCTCACTGTTTATTAGTAATACATAGACTGATAGAAGTACGTGCAAGTTAGAGATAAAGCAAATATAACAGTTGTGAACTTATTTCTGTTTATATAAATAACTCCCGTGACATTGAAATGTTGAAATCAAGAAGACACTTGAGTTTCACATAACATGATGAAATTCAAACATCTACCTAGCCGTGCAGGTATTTCCGGCGCATACAAGTGTTATTCGGACCAATTCACATAGAATAATCTGAAAATAAAAAACAATGTAAGATTAAGGGTAAACAATTCTGTTAGTTTAGGAAAAAAAAGAAAAGACAAAGTTGAAGATCAGCCACTGACTGACTAGTGTGACTCCAAGTAAAGTAGCCAAACTAAATACGACTCCTATGGAGAACCATACCCTCAAGCACCTGCAAAATCACAATGAAAGGGGAAAACTTGAAATCACAATACCTATATGATTCAGGATACAATAAACCACTAATTGAAGTTCAAGCAATTTAAACAAAAGCAAAAATCATGTCTTTTTACCAGCAAGAGACGGTGCCGGAGAATTGCTTGATGCGACGCAGAGGTAGAAGCGTCTGATCTCGTCGACCACCATACTCCACCATCTTGATCAATTAATCAATTAAAGTGGCTGGCTGGCTCGAATGAGTACCGGAGGAACTAGACAGTGGTGGAGGAGGGATGAATGAATGAATGAATGAGATTGTGATTGGACGTTTGGGTTTACAAGGAGCATGGTTGTCAGATACGAACCGGACCACCCGGTCCGATCTCGACAAAACCGGGGTTTAAAGCCCAGAGCCCCGTTCGACGGGTAAAGAAACGGGAACCGGCGATTCGTTCATAGAACCCGGTTTTTGATCAAAATGTTGAGTGTACGGCTGAAATTGAGTGGGTCTAGTCGTGGGTGGTCGGAGCTTGGATCTTGGTATTTGGTAGCCGGATCTCGAAAAATTTAATGACCGAAAAGAAAATAAAGAATAAAGAAGAGCGAGGAAGAAAATTGCGAAATGAAAGAAATAGGGGTCTTGTTTGAAGACAAAAGGTAAGGACGGAGGCGGTACACGGAGCTTCAATTTTCAGGGATTCAGGGGCAGCGCCCCGAGATTTTTTATGATTTTTTTGAAAATAGGAAAAGGAGAAACGAAAAAAAAAAAAATTTAGAGTCTTTTTGTATTAATTTGAATTTTGGGTAGGCTAATTAATAAAATTTGGGGTTTTTTTGTATTAATTTGAATTTTGGGTAGGCTAATTAATAAAATATGGGGCTTCTTTTGCATTAATTGAAATTTTGGGTGAACTAGTTAATAAAATTTGGGTAAACTAAACAGAAATATAGTGCAACATAGGGGACAAATTAAAAAATTAGGGTGGGCTTCAGTCCACCCTTGCCCAAGGGTGGACTCGCCCCTGGACGGAGGGAATCTTTATCTGTCTGGGTCAAGAAGGGGAAAAAAGAAAGAAAAGAAAAAGGAAAAAAGAAAAGAAAAAAAAAATAAGACGAAGAAGAAGAAGATGGGTCACGTGGTATGGAGAGAGAGGAAGAAGAAGATCGAATAATTACATTTTCACACCTTCCAAGCCTTTTTTATTAGGGTAAATTACAAACACCCCCCTGAGGTATGGTCAAATTACAAAAAACCCCCTCTTGTTTGGATAATTACATCTACCCCCTTAACTATGATTTTTTCTTAGACCTCCACCTTTATGGTGCCAAATTCAACATAGTCATCTAGATTCCGTGAAATGTGCTCTAGTTTGTACTCGTTTTGTGTAAAAAATACAGTTTCCGATGCACCACAAACTGATATATACAAGCTAAAAATCACATATTATGATCATCTTGCTTCATAATGTAGAGTTTCAATGGGATCAAACGGGTACAAAAGTGATAATATTCCATATAATCTCGAAGATTCCACTAAATTTGAGGAGTTGAGGGGGTGGTTGTAATTATCCAAACAAGAGGGGTGTTTTTGTAATTTGACCATACCTGAGGGGGGTGTTTGTAAATTACCCTTTTTATTATTATATTATACCCCTGTCGATTTTTAAAATATTGCTTACTGCACCCATTCTTTCCTCTCATTGTTCTTTAATTACAAAATCAGCCCTAATTTCGGATAATTACATTTCCACTTCTTGCTATAATATTATACACCTGACACTTGGCAAAATTTTGTTGCACCATTCTTTCCTCCCATTTTTCTTTAATTATAAAATCAGCCCTAACATTTTCGGTTAGTTACATTACCACCCATTGCAATCCCTTTTAATTATTATATTATATGTACGACGATTGTGTCCACTTTTACCACATCGTCTGCACTTTATAGGCGTTTTTCAACTTGTGACGGAATCTTTTTTGTCCTCCTACGCCCAGGATGAGATGGTATGGTAGGTGGATGAATGAAGGTGTCATCAATTATATTGTCATCCATATCGACAATATCAATTTCAGAATTAGGGATGGGGTGTATTATGCCTTCATATGCCAGTTTAAACATCTCAACCCGAAAGAATGGATCAACATAATCAATCACCGAAAATTGTTTCTTACTGATATAGGCACATGCATGCTTACATGGCAATCTTTGGATTTGCCATTCTCTACAAGAGCAAGTCCTATTCTCCAAATCCACAGCAAACGACATGCCGTCAGCTTGGAACTCAAAGATCCATTCGCTAGAAAATTCGGCCTTCAAACAACGAGAGTCGCGATAATTCTTCTTCAATCTCTTGGATTATTTCGGGCCCAATTCATTTTTCTGCTCCATAGATTCTCTTCGCCGTTTATTCATCATACCCATAATTTTTTTCCGTATGTGATCGACCATTGATGCAATAGAAAAACGATCGGACCTCTTTAACCCAGCCATTCCAACATTCCACCAAATTACTATTTATGGTCCCCCATCGAACTCCAGTAAATAGTGCATTTGCCCAACACTCTGGTCTCGAACTACGATGAATTCTTTGGCAAGAGGCATAGACTCCAATATACTATTAAGATGTTGTCTATGTTAGCGTAGCGTAGGAGTGTATGCACATTTGTTGAAGACAGATTTCCAATGTTTTTTATAGTGCAGTGGGTACTTCACTAAAACCTAAATAATGTGGAAAATAATTAAACATCCGTATACGGAGTCAATAGAAAATGTATCGCGCATCAAGGTATATAGTAGCGAAAAAAGATAAGCTTTGTACCTGTTTTCTGAAATTATCAATCAAGTGGCGCAAACAATAAGCATGGCGGCTATTAGGGAAGATCTTTGGGACTGCTTTGACAAGTCCCGGGTGACGGTCGGAAAAGAAAGTAAAATTCACAAACGACATGATTCCGCAAGTTACTAAAATTTGTCTCAACCTGAAGCAAAACCATTCCCAATTCACGTCATTTTCAGAACTACCAACTGCATATGCAATCGTGAATAGATCATCGTCTGGATCCTGGCACACAACACTAAGCAAGCATCCTTTTTGCTTGTTTTTAATATGCGTTCCATCCAAAACTATCATTGGCCTACACGGACGGACAAAACCATCGATACAGGCCTTGAAAGCAATAAACATCAATTGTTGAGTAACGGGGTCGATCTCATAATCTGCTATACTCCCTGGATTTGTGGTTCTTACAGCGCGACAATATCTCCTTAACTTATAGTAAGACGTACGCTCAGCTCCATGGATGCTATGCATCGCTATTTCCTTACCCCTCCACGCTCTGTGATACTGAATTTCCACACCATAGTCTTTCTGGATATCACTCAACATTTGAATGGGTTTGTATCCTGGCGTATATCTTATTTTTTCCTTCACGATAGCTGAAACCCAATTTGCATCAGCCTTAGGATGATTTCTTGAACGGAGACAATCCATTTCGCACGTGTGGTGAAGATTGCATTTTCAGATGCAAAATAACGAATATGCCGCGTGCACGGATGCATTGTTGGGTTTCGGGCACGCATACGCAGCGGAAAACAAAAATTTTATGCGATTTAAACGAGTTTAAAACACACAAGTACATGCCCGACAAATTAAATCAATTAATCGCGTACCTTTGCGCTTCCAGCGAAATTAAAAACAACATACATGCTAATAAATTCAATCGAATTTAAATCAACTAACATGCTCGCGTTTAAACCAAATAACATGCTTACAATGATTTAATCGATTACACATAATCACATAAAATCATACGAATCAAACATGAAATAATAGTTTAAACATAATCGAATCGAAACTAGGGTTTCGCGTGTTTACCTCTTGAAGCGTGAGGTAGGAGCGTTTAGCACGTCGTGATTGCTACGGAAACCAATCCGTACAATCGGGGCAGCAACGGTGCAGCGGCAGCAGCGGCGCGTGAGGTCACAGCGGCGCGTGAGTTTCACGCGCGAACTTCCGGGCGGCGCGTGGGGCAGCGTGCGGCTTCGGCTCGTGCGTTGCTTCTCGATTCTTCGATCTACAGTCTTCCTCCTCTCGGATTTCACCTCGTATACTTCGATCTACTACAACGTGGCACTAGACACGAAGTAGTTAGAATAAAACGGAAGAAAAGAGAAGGAAAAACAATACCGAAAGAAGAACGACCGATGGACGGCCGATTCCGGCGACGGAGGGGCGACGGCGGCGCGGTGGTGGCCGCGGAAAGAGAGGCCGAGAGAGAGAGAGGGGTCGGCCGCTTAGGGTTAGGGTTTTTTTGTGTGTGTGTGCAAGGTCTATAAATCATGTATTTATAGTCCCTTGCATAAAACCCTAGCGGGCTTAAGTTGGACTGGGCCCAACAGCTTAAGCTCGTTAGTTCCTTTACTTGCTCGTCTCTCTCAATTCAATGACCGAAAAATTGCAACGATTACATTTTCGGAATCATTATAACTTCCTCGTCATTACGAGTGCCATCTCTTATTTTCCAACTTTCCAAAAGTGGAAACCCTAGTTCAGTGGACTTTCTAAATTTGGAAACTTCCCGATTTAGAAAGTTCACTAACACGTTCGCCTATTCTTTTCCTTTTCTTATTCTCATTCATAATTCCAAATTACGAATGTTGGACTCAATCGTATTGACTTCCAATTATGCAAAGATAAACTATTTTATCTCTGACCGTTTATTCAAAGATCTCATGTGCACGAGCAGTGTGACCCTCGATGGTTCAGGTGTAAGCTAGCCGTGGGCCCACAACCCTTTGTGGTCAAAACTCGTCCCCTTCGAGTTACGATTAAGATGAAGCTCGTTTCACCTTAATCACCCAACGAATCAAGATTGGCGTCTAGCAACTACGCGTCATGATTCCCTAGATACAAATGAAGTGCCTGCAAGAACCTTCAGATATAGTTAACGTACAGTACGGTCCCTTCGATTCATATGTCCCGATCGAAATAGAGGCATTGGTTCATCGAGACCTCTTTATATGTTCGATGACGGTGCGATCGTTCTAAGTGTTGTAATCCTTACGTGCATGACTTAGAGAATCGAATCCTCTAATCATCACTTAGTCAGCTCTGGCCAGAGACTTAGAATGATTACAAACTTTCAGAACACACAGGACATCCAAGACTATTCTAGCGATCGAATCCCCGACTACAATGCACAGACCTCCCACTAGATTTCGGACTGCACGAACACTGGCCCTTGGGATGGTCCTCGGTGGAACTCAGGGACAGGTCACGATACAGCTGGTCCTCTAGTGAAGTCACGGTGATGTCTAGGTCATAAGGACTAATGGTGTACAACTATACCATAGATATCTCTACTCGATTATTGGGAACCACTTAGAGATTTCTAGGGTGAGGGAGTTCAGTGAACTCGTCAACTTACGAGCACCCACTTGTGCATGCCGATATCACAATACCGTTTACTGATGAGATGCAGTACACATACACTAAGTGCTAGTCTTAATGGGAAAGGCCGATATCCTCATTAGTGGCGTAACCCTTCGACTAGGAACACGTTTAACAGTTATAATACTTAAGCAAATATCTCACGATCCTAACGATCAATTACTAGTACTTGTAATAACTGTAAGGACTATATCTATGCTTGTGACAAAGGGACAAAGATATAGAATGCCAATGTGTTTTATCATTAATACGAATAACGGTTCGTTTATTACAATAATAAATATGAAAGACCAGAGCCACATGTTGGCTTGTTGGTCACCTACTCTAACATGCATAAACTCGCCATTTGCATTCCGCATCAATGCAAACAACTATGATTTTTTGCCGATCATTTTTCTTATACTTAAATGATCGCAAATTGGCAATGCAATAGTTCTTTAGCATCACTCTGAACTCATCAGCACCTCTGAAACGTTGGCCCTCTCCTCTAATACAGTGTCTCCATGCATCAATTGAGGGTTTCAGAAACAAATTGTTCCAATCCTCTTGTTCAACTAATGCCAACCTTTCAGATAAAAAATAATAAATAAGTTAATAACTTCAGTACTATACTATATTTACTGTGAAGCGATACGTTGCCAGATCCGTTATATACGAAATGTGGCATACGTAGATACTAAAGTATATCGTCAAGTATATATTACCACAATAACTTACATACATATTTACCACGTGTTTATACGTGTTATATGTACACTAAATACGTTAAACAAGACATTAATAAGCGAATACTAACCTTCTATTGTTATGACCGTTGTGACGCAAATGAGCCTCGTCGTCTCTATTCAGAAACAGGTCAACGATGTCCATCTTCATAATCGAATGCAACAACATCATGTGCCCACGTCCTCGTCGGTGTTCAAGATCACGTGAATGCTTTTACGGGGGGCTAGGTATTCCAGTATCATCCTAGTCATTTGCATCAGACCACTTATGTCCTACAATCGAATAAAGGTCCACCAGAGTCGCATTATTCTTGATTGCAAAGATATGGAGTTGTCCCCTGAATCGACAGCTTGCTAGCACTTCGACGACGTGGGGCTATTCGCCGTCAACCTTTGCTTTCATTGTTGCCCTAGGTAGCAGAGAAAAGAGACCGCGAAAATAGCAAAAACAAAGCAACAATCGTTTTTTTTCTTCAATAGGTTTTTAACGTGAACATGTATGTTTGGGAACAAGGATAATTGATTGAAAGTTGGTGTTTGGTTGTATGAATAGTTGAAATGTAGAAGAAAAAAGAAATAAAAAATCAATTACTAAAGGGTATTCCGGACATTTCAGGTGGCTAGGGAGTGAAGTGTATGTAATCTTTAAAAGTAGGGAGTGCAGAGTTAGAAAAAACGTATAGGGACTGAACCACAAACGTTTCTTGGGCAAAGGTATTTAAGAGCAAAAACCCCTAAAATATAAATTCCAGCCTGAGGAAATTCCGAGTTAAAAAAATGACATAATAAATCTCTATATTCAACAGTTTGTTTTAAAAGTCTATATGTTGAGTTCCAACGAGTGGGAGTATCTCTATTAAATCTAACTGCATGCACGTGGTGGGTTTCACAAAACTGCCACCATTGTTAGGTGACCGATTTGTGTCGCCATATGTATTGAACACATGCTCTAATTTTATCAATACGCGTTTCTAACATTCGTAAACCATCTTGCACACATAAATTCAAAACATGACATATGCATCTAATATGAAAAAAATTTCCCCCACAAGCTGGCTTACATGCATCTACAAGATAAGGGATAGATGTCGTATTGACACTTGCATTATCAAAAGAAATTGAAAAAACTTTGTTTGTTAATAAATATGAATCTAACACATGACGAAGTGCTTGTGCAATTTCAGATGCAGTATGACCACTATTCATTACAGGAAAACCAATTATCTTTTTTTCAAGTTTCCATGCACAATTAATCCAATGACATGTGACACTCATATAGTCATTACGACCCCAATGATCACTCCAAATATCAGAACAAATAGAAACTTTGTTACTTATCACAAGAAATTCTTGTACTAATTCAAGTTTCATGCGATTAACCACGTTATTTGTAGTTCGACGAGAACAATTAGGCTCATACATATTTTTAAAACGATCTATAAGACAATCATTATCAGCCCAACTAAATGAAAGTGATCCTACCGCAAGAACTCTAGCCCATTCTTCTCTTTCAACTTGTTTTGAAAATTTAAAAAGTTGAGAATCGTTATCTCCCTGTGAAGAATTTGTCCGTATTTGTGTTTGAGTTTTGTCGTGGCCGAATTCCGTTGGATGTTTGCTCATCATATGCTTACGAAAGGTCCCGTGCCCATCGCCCTTTTTTCATCCGTATGATTTGCGTACACCCTATATATTAAAAAAATTATTAATACAATTGATAAATAAAATAGAAAAATAAATAAAAAATTAAAGGACGAAGAATTACCTTGCAATAATTGCAAAACGCTTGTATACTCCCGTCCTCCATAAGCACTCTAGTAAAATGAACACGAAATATATCGGACTTTGCTTCGGAATCATTAATTTGTGATCCTCCTCCGAATGATGACGGCGTAGAAGATGGCGTAGAAGATGGCCTAGGGGCCCTCGATCGTCGGCTAGGAGGTGGAACTTCGGTCGGTCGGCTAGGAGGAGGTACCTCGGTCGGCACATCATCGTCATCATCACTAAGAAGTAGATGACGATAGTCAATAGTATGAGTGTCGACTCCGGGAATTGTTTGTTGCCAATCATCGGAACAATCCCACTCCAATTCGGGAGGGATTACGGCTTCTCCCTTGCCACGATTACCACTTGAAGACATTTTTTTAGAGTAACGAAAAGAAAAACGAAATTTGAAAACACTAGGGATTTGAACAACGAAAAACCGAGAATACTTGCAAACTTGAAATCGTAAACACTTGAGAGTTGAGAGTATTGAGAATTGAAAGAGTAGAGAGAGATGTGAGTGAATTGGTGAGAAAATTGAGTGGGGGAGGGGGGGTATTTATAGGTAAGAATCAAAAAAAAAAAAAAAAAAAAAAAAAAAAACTGAACTATTATCGGACCGGGTCCGACTCGGGTCCTAACGGTACTATGATCTGGGCCGTCGATCTCAAACGTTCATAGGATCTCGACCGTTGAAAAAAAAATTAATAAAATCAGACCGGGTCCGGTTCGGGTCCGGGTCGGTTCCGGGTGGACCCGACAATATAGCCGTTAAAATATAAATAAATAAAAATTGAATTTCGGCCGGACCGGGTCCGGTTCGGGTCGTTAGTAACGGTAACTGAAAAATTCAAAAAAAAAAAAATTAATTGGTGGGACCCGACGGGTACTCGGACCGGGTCCTCGGGTCCGGGTCTTCGGGCCTACCTGCCGGGTATACCCGTCGGGTCCCGGGCCTAGAAAATCAAGACCCGAAACCGACCCATGTGGGGCCGGGTCCGGGTCGGCGGTCAACGGGGCGGGGCCTGGGCGGTCGTCAGGGCGGGTCCGGGTAAAAACCGGCCCGGGGCCGTGTCTACTAGTTAGTACTAGACATGGCCACGGACCGGGTTTGACCCAGACCCGGCACAGACCCGCCCCGTTGACCGCGGACCCGGACCCGCCCAAGCACGGGTCAGTCTCGGGTCCAGATATATTGGACCCAAGACCCGACGGGTCTACCCGGCGGGGGGCCCGAAGACCCGGACCCGAGGACCCATCGGGTCAACCCAGGTTTTGGGCCTTTTTTGTCCAAAAATTAGATGGACCCAAGACCCGACGGGTCTACCCGGCAGGGGGCCCGAAGACCTGGACCCGAGGACCCGTCGGGTCAACCCGGGTTTTGGGCCTTTTTTGTCCAAACATTAGACTTGTAGGATTCGAACTCGGGTGAATAGGGCAGAATTAGGTAACTCTAGCCACTGAGGCATCGAACTTATTTGATAAAATGTAGACAATAAATATATATAATATAAACTTATAGTGTAAAATGATAAATATGTTAAATAAATTATTAATTCATATTAATTATTATTAAATATTTTTAATTAAATTATTAACAAATGCAATATAATAAACTTTTAAATATATATAGAATCACGGTTCAATACTTCAAAACATCTATTATTAATTACTCTATCAATATAATCTCCACTATTGTAAAATATAAAGTATTGAATCAATTCAATATATAAACAAACATTAACTTAATACAAACTCACTTAGGTTATCAAAATCGATAGTGCGAAAAATTCGAATGAAAAATAAAATAAGATGTTTATTAAAAAAAATAGACTATAACTCATTTCAATTAATTTAAATTGATTAACCTCAATTGTTGACAAGAACTTATTAAAATTATTGATTATTTTATCATAAGATAATTATTTTAAAATATAGATAATGTTTATTTTAACAAAAATAGATTATATCTCATTCTAATTAATATTTTATTTTAAAAATAAAACTATATATGACGAGTATAATCAAAATATCATGATGTGATTTCTCTTTTAATAATTGGTTTAATTTGTAAAAATCGTAAGAATTAAATCGTAGGTCATATGATTTAATAATTTTTTTTACATTTACATTTTATTCGAATATTAGAATCGAACCGTAAGATTTAAATGAATTAAGCTCAAGTCCTTTCAATTTCTTTTATTTTTATTATTATATTATATTTATTAATATTTTAATTAAAATTATTTAATAATAATGAATATGATAATTAATAATCTATTTAACATTATTTATTATAATCATTTTACACCTTTGGTTTATGTTATATATATTCGTTGTTCTAATAATCCTAACTATAAATATAAATAACATTGTAAAATGATTATAATAATTGTATAACTAATGTTTTATAAATTATTATAACATTGTAAAATGATTATAATAATTGTATAACTAATGTTTTATAAATTATTAATTGCCATGTTGACTATTATTAATATCAAAAATATCCACTAATAACAAATGCATAAATATTTAATTTTGAAAAATTTAAAAAAATACGATTTAATTTAAAAGAAAGATTGAATTTTGATATTTTTTGAATTTTGAAATTTAAAAAATAAATTCAATTATTACTTTCACTTATAAATACCCATAATTCAATCTTCACAACTTTAATTTTATTTAGTTTATGCATCAAAGTCCTAATCGTTTCATTTTTTTCTAAAATTGTTTAGTGTTTAAATTCAATTATTTTTTTAATTTTGAGTTTAAAGTTAATCTCATGTTTTTTCAAGTTTCAATATAAGTTTTTTTTCTTTCTTAAATAAAAAAAAAAATTGAAAAACCGGGTGGACCCGGACCCGGACCCGCCTACTCGCGGGTCGGTTTCGGGTCCCCTAAAAGTCGGACCCGGACCCGACCCGCCCCGTGGCCATGTCTACTTAGTACTATTTTAATTGACTTATTATTATTATTATTATTATTATTATTATTATTATAATTACTATTAGTATTTATTTATTTTATAAAGATAGATATCCATATATATTATACTTATTTTTTATATATATATTACATCTATATAAGCGCGCGAGGTGCCGCTGTCAGTAATTTCTCGTGCTTCATTTTTCCTTTAATGCATTAACGATACCGTTTTGTTTATTTATCCTCCAAAAGTAATGTCAGTTTTATTAATTTCCATTTTCATTTATTGGAGGAATTTACTCTCCTTCCTGCTTATGTCCAAATTATGGCGTCACATCTCATCACTAGGAATACTTAATTCATTTTTAATCCCTCGATATGCAAACGACGTCGTTTTCACGCCCAATTTGTTTCCTTGGGTTCAGCTTTTCTTGCTTCCGGACCCCACATGCCAACTGCAATTCATGTGTTTTTTTTTTCTCTCACCCCTTTCTTTTCCCTTTTCGTTTCTTCTCTCTCATGCATTAAATTATAATCTCACTCTATCGGGCCCACCTCAAAAAATTGTAGACACTACAGAGCACGTCACCTCTTCTTTTTTTTTTTTTGACAAACACCTCTTCTTTTTTACTCACTCCAAAAGTCTAGCTTTTAAGTTTTAACTATTGTTTCTAGACTTTCTTGGTCTTTAATATGAATTTATAATTATTTTGGGGTCAAATCTAATAACAACAATTATTTTTCCCCAATTGTAATAACTATTTAGCCCATTTTCTTTTCCCTTCTCCACTATTTCTAGATATTTCTTCCCAATTCCGAATTACACGTGTGGTTTAAACAATGCAATGGGAAATTAAATTGCCATTTTTTTCATTTTTTTTCTCAAAATTATTAATGAGGTCATAGAGAATAATTCCAAATTACACATACATTTTAAACAACGCAGCGGAAAATTAAATTGCCAATTTTTCATTTTTTTTCTCGAAATTATTAGTGAGGTCATAGAGAATGAGACACTAATTATGGGCAAATAGCACTGCGCATTGCGCGATGCCACCCACAACTAGTATATAAATGGGTAAATAGCAATTAATCTCCCTGTGGTTACAGACTTTTGCAGATGACCCCCTTGTGGTTTGAAGGGGGTAGCACCCGTTAAGTTTTTTAACAGAACACGTTAAATCTCTAATTTGCCCATCTAAATATAAGTAATTTGCACATATACCAATTAGCATTATTACGTGAATTCCATCAGATTCTTCTTTTTTTTGAAAAGATTTCCATCAGATTCAACTCGACGTACTTCTGTACTCTTATCCTCTTTTCATCTCTCTTAATCTCATAAAAAAAATTGAGCTTATGTACACAATTCTAAGGAGAAGGAACTAAAGATATTCGGAATGGTAATTTCAAAGTAAGTTCTAGACAAACACAAATTTCTTTGAGTGGGGTTTTGCCGTAAACATGTTTTTACTTAAGAATTTCGAACTGAAATTAGGGGTTGTCAAAGGGTTTTTCGAACTGAAATTTGGGGTTTAGAACTGATTTTAGATTTTTCGAAGAAATTGGGGGTTTTGAAGAGTAAAATGCAAAAAGTACCCCTGTGTAATCTGTAAATAGCAAAAACCCCCTGTGATAAATAAACTAGCAAAAACCCCCCTATGAAATTATTTATATAGCAAAAACCCCCCTATGAATTTATTTGAGTGTTTTCTTGATATAAAAAGACACAAATACCCCTAGGATTTTGAAATTAATAAATTCTTATATTTTATAAATATTTTAATTATTTTATTTTTGTTATATCTTAATTGTTTACTATTTTTTTAATAATATTTTAATTTCTAAACAATCAAATTAAAAAGAAAAAATATATATACATGTAATATATATACATAAAAATACATTTTGAGGGACAATGTCGTCATTTCACGTCTAAAAACAAGCATAGGGGGGTTTTTGCTATTTAAATAATTTCACAATGGGGTTTTTGCTAGTTTATTACCACAGGGGGGTTTTTGCTATTTAGAGATTACACATGGGTATTTTTTGCAATTTACTCGGTTTTGAACTATAATCAGGGGTTTCGAACTGAAATTGTGATCTTTCGAAGAAATTTGGGTTTTCGAACTGAAATTGTGATCTTTCGAAGAAATTTGGGTTTTCGAACTGAAATTGGGATTTTCAGAAGAAAGTGTGATTTGTTTTAAAGAAATTGGGGTTCTCAGAATAAAATACTGGGGGTTTTCGATATTATGCAAAATATGGATTTAATATAGATTTTCGAATGGAAAATTGGGGTTTTTTATATTATGCTTCAAAGTAAAATTGTGTCATTGTTTTATTTCTCTGTGAAGTATATATATTTTCTTTATGTCATATATATATACATATATATTGTTTTAATATTCTGTTTTTTTTTTCTTTCAGTGATAAAATAACTTTAGAAATATACCATGGAAGAAAGAGAGAGAAGTGGGTGAAGAGAGAGGTGGGTGAGGAGGTGAACAAGTGAATTGTGTGAATAAATGAAAGGGGTACTTATTTCAAGAAAAAAAGGGTAATATGGCCATTTTCAGAAGTCTAGAAAGCTATGTAGCACGAAAACTTCAACTTGTTAATGTTCTCGGGTTTCGGAAACGTTTCGTGTCGGAAACTCAAAGACACCTGCCGGACACCTTATGGGCCATTTTGCAATTTCTAAAAAGTTAAAAACATGTTTGAATATCAATTTTTTAAATATTTTTGTTATTTGTCAAATTATTTACATGATTTAATGATCAAATGCAAGTTGATATTTGATAGTAAAATTTATTTTGAATATGTTTGTATAAAAATATATAAAAAGAATTTATATATAAGAAAAAACTTATATATGTTTATATAGAATATTTATAAATATACATGTAGAGGAATAAATTTTAATGGCAAAAATGTAATTATTGATTTGAGGATTGAATCAATCTCATGCGTGATAAATGAGGTACACGTATATATATATATATATATATATATATATATATATTAAATATCAATTATGTATTTTTCTATTTATATTTTGAGGATTTAATTGAATTAATCCCTAAATTAAATAGTTAATTGATATTTTATATATCCGCCAAATAATCAAATAATCCGCCAATTTTCGTACAAAATTCCTCAAGTCGTGAAACCTGAACGAAGAAAAGAAGACTTGTAAATTCAAGGAAGAAGCAACATGTTGGAATAGAAGAAATATATATATATATATATATATATATATATATATATATATATATATATATATATATATATATATATATATATATATATATATATATAGGCAGTTCTTATTATCAATTCATCGAACACTTGGCGGACGCGCTCAAGAAAACTGATAATGCAAAAATTTGTTATAACAAGCTTACCCGAAATTTAGTAAAAAAAAAAAAAAAAGAGCACCGAGAAGAAGAAGAAAAAAAGAGCTGGAGAAGATGCTGAAAATTCTTCTACAAAAGGGCTGAAAGCTGATGAATGGAAGGATGCATGGGAGGTTCCTTTTACAGGCACGAGGAGAGAACAGCTCAACTAAAGCTAGGATTCAGATCATTCAATCCAAGAAGAAGTACAATCCAAGTGGGAGATAGATTTCCAGTTTATATGGGATAATGAGTCCAACTCTAATTGATTTGGAGAAGCCTCATGATGACCTTCTGGTGAAATAATTCTCTTGCGAAGAGCCTATCTCTTCGAAACAAACGGTTTAAAGGTCCAAGTGAATTAAAAATTTATGTTAGTAGGCCCGATCAATTCTCTTTTATGTCTAGCACATAATTCAACTTCGAGTTCTGGGCTCGAATAAAGTGATGGGCCGGTTGATTAGGAGGCAAATTAATCCAAATTCAGTTAAATGGATTTCAGAACTCCAAGCCCAATCATGTTTATAAATCAACCCAATATATTCGTGACTTATTCACTTCAAAATACATCGTCCGTGAACAAGTCTCGAGGGGGCATTTGTAGACGAATAAATTTTAATGGCAAAAATGTAATTATTGATTTGAGGATTGAATCAATCTCATGCATGATAAATGATGTACACGTATATATGTATATATATTAAATATCAATTACGTATTTTCTATTTATATTTTGAGGATTTAATTGAATTAATCCCTAAATTAAATAGTTCATTGATATTATATATATATATATATATATATATATATATGGGTAAACATTAGAGGCGGACGCTCCGTTTCAATTAGAAAAACGGACGCCATTCAGTACGCGACACGTGGCAAACTTGATAAATATTCTCTAACTTGGTGGGACCCAGTTATAAAACTATATATCCGAGGAAGCATTAAAACCACCACAATAATTATATTTAATTACAGCTATTAATATAGAATAGTTAATTCAATATATAAGAAAATTTTCACAATTAAATAACAGAGAAAAAAATACATTATAAACAAGTTTAGACCATTTGTTCGGTTGAACAACATAAATAAAATTGAATTGAGATGCAAAATAATATTTATTTTTCTTGAGTAAATACCATTAAACTAAGTTTATGTAAATTTTGTTTGGTTGTATGCACTAGAATTATTTGTTTCTAAGTGATTTTTTCAATTAATTTTTTATGTTACACATAATTGTTATATATTATATCAACTAAGAATTTAATATTATTTCATATAGCATATTTAAAACTATAATTAATATTTTTCATTAAATTTAATAGAATTATTAAATTAAGAAAAAAATGAAAAGGAAAGAAATAGATTGTTATTTTATTTACCGACCAAATGGAGTTAAAAAGCAAAAAAATAATTGTTTTTAAAAGTGGGTCTCATAAAGGGAGAGAATAGTGCTAAGTTTTGTCCACATGTCAGCTCTTGAGTGGAATCCGTTATTTCCAAAGAAACGGAGCGTCCGTTTATAATGTTTTTCCATATATATATATATATATATATATATATATATATATATATATATATATATATATTGACGAATAAGATTAATTCTTCTCTTCCAAGTTATAAGAGATAAATATGAATTAATCTTTGGCCAATAGGATTATTTCTTCCCTTTCAATTCATAAGAGATAAATATCAATTTAAAGATAGCCAATTAAATCGTGGCCATCAAGAAGGCTTATCAAGGACTCTTGTTCTACCACTATATAAAGGGACCTCCCTACACAATTCAAAAACACAATTGAGAAGCAGAAATCGTAGGAGCAAATTCTCTCTACAACTCAAGGAGCAAGGAAGAAGAATTCGTAGGAGGTAAATTTCTCTCTCTACATTCGAAGTGTTTTTCATCAAATTCAAGGCAAATTCAAGACGTTCTTCATCAAATACGGCGTTTGATCCGAGACAACGGTGCTAAACCCTCGAATCAACGTTATCAAGTTCGAAAGAAGATCGAAGGACCAAATATATCAAGAACTCTAAGATCTTGAAGTCAAAACTCGTCAAAGCTCAGCTTTCGATCCGAGATTCAAGTCGCGAGACCCTCGGAAAACGTTAGTCAAAGTCAAAATCAAGTCCGGAGAAGATCAAGTCAACGACCCGTCTCCGAAACTCAAAAGTCCGGAGAAGATCAAGTCAACGACTCATCTCCAAAATTCAAAATCAACCACATATCGAATAGGAGAGAAGAATCAGAGGATAAAATAGAGATTGTAACCTGCATATTTTTAATTTCGATTTAATAAAATAATCTTTGTTCAATTTTTCTTGTTTGTTTAATCGCAGATAAGAATTTGGCCTCGTTTGCTTTCTACTATTAGGTTAGATTGACTAAATAGTAGGAGTTAATAAGATGTTTGGTTTGTAAGATTCAAATTATTCTAGCCCGCTACTAAAATGAAAGCCCGCAATTAAGTGCTACTATTTCATTTAATTAGTAACACCTCTCCCCCCTGCGAATAATTTTGTAGGGGGTGACTAAAACAGAAAAATACGATTTTATTCTTGACATAATAACATAATTTTGTGAAGTTAGAGACTTTATGGGCAATTCACATACAATACCAGAATTTAACAAATTTAATACAAGATGTAATCTAATAAATCAAACATGTTATTGACTAAGTAATTAATTATTCAGTAGGGAATTAATCCAATCCAATCTAATCCAATCCTGTAAGCAAACGAGGCCTTTGTTGTTACGCAATACCCCTATACTTTTAATATTTACACGTTTCCCTCAAATTCCCTTATCCCTATTTTTGGAACATACCGTTTCCCCGTATCCGTTTCCCCATATCGCGGTTTCCGTTTCCGTGCTACATAGCTAGAAACTGAATTGAGGTGCTCACTTGATTTCCGCACGCTTAACATACACACACAGTTAAGTTAGATGGAAAACTTAACGGCGCTACCCATTCAAACCACAAGGGGTTATGTGCTGATATAACTCATATAAGAACCGCGAGGGGGTCATCTGCAAAAGCATATAACCACAGGGGTAAGTGCTATTTACTCTATATAAATTGATAGACAAAGAAATTGCGGCTCTCTCTTCTCCCAAGCCCTACCACCGTAAACCTACCTCCATAAAATTTTGGTTCTCAATTATTCAATCACAGCGGCGTTCAAAATGGAACACGAAACTTCAGCAATTGAATCAGTTAAAAGGCAGAAATTATCACCTCGAAGAGTCTGTGTTGTTTCTCATTGCTTGGCATTTGCGCCAGACGACGACGGTGACGAATTTATATTTTATATTGTGGATTGTGATTCATCCTCCGGCGGCGGCGGCGATGAATTCACTCATATGGAACCCAAAATTCGATACAAATTGGAACAAAATTCTCCTCCTGTGACGTTTTGTGCTATCAAATCCACACATATCAGACCATCCATACTATATATGTTTGAGGGAGATGACCACCTCTCACCCGGAGGCCGCGTCAGTAAAGGACCAAAGTTTGCAGGCAAGTTTGTGATAACTGATGACATATTTGATAGATCCGATTGTCACACTCTGCAGAACAAGGATCTGCTTGACATCGAGGTTATGCATGCCAATAAATATTCTGTTAAAGCTCTTCCCACACCAGATGGTAACAGTATTTTAGTTTTTTCATCAGAAATCACTTGGACTGATAATGGGTTTTTTGGTGATAGTTTTGAGTTGTATGATGTTGATGGAAACTCGTGGGAAGTTCTCCCGGGATTCCCCTCTAAACGTCGTCCTTCAAGTTCTATTTTGCGAATTGAAGGTTATGGATTTGAGACCGACTCCCGTTTTTGGATTCAAATGGAGAATGAAGCATTTGTCCTCGATCTTAAAGCTAGTACCAAAGAATGGGAAGTATCGCCTGATTTTAAGATTCCTCTGGATGATGATGGCTATTTTGTAGGCATTGGTGGGGTTTATTTCACACCTCGATTGGCTTATGATATTAAAGATCGTGGTCAAATACATTATCTCCCCCTATCATTTTTTCCATATGATGCTGCTTATGGAAGAGAAGTTCGAAAAATGGATCTAATATTCGGTGGCAGAGTTTATCCAGACATCACATCCTTAGGTTGTAAAGATGGTGTTTATTATATCGGTGTTTTGCATGCACAGCTCCATCCACCCCATATGACGACCAAAAATCTCCACGTGATACTAGATATATATCCCGTTGATATTGACAAATACAGAAGAGATAAGGAAGAGTACAAAAAAAGAGATAAGGAAGAGAGAGAAGAGCCTGCACTTGACAACATTGGGCCTAAGAAGACTGTAAAGTTTATGATTGATTTTGATTTCTATACTTATTTTACCGGACTAATGTATTTGTTTTCCGTTTGAGCATTTCCTCCATTTCCTCTCTTCTTCCAAAGAGACTGTTGCTAGAATAAATCTCCTTAGTAGAAGCTTTGCTTTTGTCTATGTGTAAAAGATTTGAAGAAACATCGGTCATGTTTTTGTTCTTCAAATTCTCTCTTTTATTATTGTATTATTCGTTTCTTCTTCAAATACTGGTATTTATGTTAGTTATAAGTTTTATTACCAGATCAGAGCCATTTAACAACTGCAGCTGAGGTTATTTATCTTGGTTTTAGGTGCTAATCATCTCTAAGTTAAATTGTTTCATTTGTTACTAGGGCTTCGGATATTGTTGGGGAAATCATAAGCAACTTTAAAGTAGATTTTATTAGTTCAAGTAAAGTAGATTTTATTAGCAATTTGCTTGTCATATTTATTGGCACAGGAGGAGAAATTCTGCTTCTTTGACCATCCAGAAAGAAGCACAGAGATTTCTTGCTAGAAGAGCTTATGCACTTTTGTCCTCTTCTGCAATTCTCATCCAAGCAGGTATGCGAGGGATGGCTGCTTGCACTGAGCTCCTATTTAGAACGAAAACTAAAGCAGCTATCCTTGTCCAGGTAATGATGCACTGCACTGCTTTCTTTTTGACCTTTCTGTTCCTTTGATTAGATGTTAATCTGTTAAGACAACAGTTAAAATGGTTAAAATCCTTAGCTCATTAACATCAAGACTCGTGGAAGCTTTAGTGTGTGCTCATGATTGGTTAATTTTTTAGTTTATTACAATTGTTTCTAGCAAAAAATGTTAATATATTTGCTCATTTTTTCAATGGATTGAAGGTTAAGGATGGTTGTTTGTTTTTCTTCTTTATATTTGAAGTTCGTGTTGTTTAAGACTTGAATCGTTTTTCTTATGTTGTTTTGGAGTCGTATTGTTGATGTTTTGATCCTAAGCAGGTGTGTTCTTTTCTTTGGTTGAAGGAAATCTTTTTTGTTTGAAGAAAAGCTGTACTGTTAAATTGTAATATGAAGATGTTGGTTCTGTTTTTTTTTTTTTTTTTTTTTTTTCAATTCAGCAATCAAGCTACTGTGTTTGGGGGGCTGTTGGGGTTGTAGCAATGAAGTGATTTTTTTTTTTGAAGAAGTAGTTTTGCACTGTACTGTTTTTTTTTTTTCTTTCAATTCATCAATCAATCTGTTGTTTTGGAGGGCTGTAAGACTGTAGTCTACTGGTAGTTTATCTTTTCTTTCTTTTTTCTTTTTCTTTTTCTGTTCATGTTAATTATTTAAAGAATTTTTTTCTTTGAAAAAGTCAGAAAATTCCAAAAAAATTCCGAAAAAATCAGAATCGGAATCGGAATTTTTCCGAAACACCCAAATCCGATCCGATCTGTCCGATTTCCACCCCTACCCATGGGTTATCTTTGGATCTCAAAGTCCAGTTTAAGAACCTTGATGGAAGCTTCTAAAAATGTTCGGTTTTAAGAAAAAAAACGAAAAAAAAATGTATTGTACATTATTGGAATATTTCCATGTTGATGCTTTTCGAATGAAGAAAAAATAGGAATTTCTTCTGTTTTTTTCCTCTACAAAATAATTAATCAAATCAAAATAATACTGTGTTTTTCTTGCCAGATTTGCAGATGGGGTTCATAATGGAGTTTGCAGAGAACTTGATACTGAGATTGATGGAGGATCCAAATGAGAGAGACAGGAAATCGAGGGAGCGAATTTACGATAAATATGATAAGGGCAAGAAATTTTTGGCACTTTATAATCTGCCACTGCGCCCCTACGGTTTCTGGACATTTGAGCGCCACAATGCTCAGATTTTCTGGGATGCTCAGATTAGCTAAGTTGCAGGGCGTCGCGATCCATATGATGACCTTTTGCAGGACTACCCTAGTGCTTCCTCCTCCAAGTAGTTGGTTAGTTCTCACATTTTCTTTTTTTAAGCTAATACAATATTTTTTAGCTAATACAAATTAATGTGTGTTTTTTTGTGTATGTGTGTGGTGGTACATATTAGGGACTAAATATCTTGTAGGTTTTTGAGTTTATTAATTTATTCTGAAACTTTGCATTGGTAGGAAAAATTTGAGGGTATAAAATCAAAACAAGTAGCAATATCTTGATTTGCAAATTGTTATTCTAATTTGGTATTGTTGGCCTTTGTTGGTGATAATTACCAAAAAGCAAGTTCTCTAGATGAAGCCATATAGTGTTATCTTTAAAAGGGAGTTCTGAATCATGCTGATTTAATTCTATATTTAGATCAACATTATTTGGCTGAAAATCTCCTTTTTTTTGTTGTAATAAATATAATGACCAAATTATATTCAAGCCAGGTTGTGTTGCTACAACTTTTCGTTTTGCATATTCAGATTCCCCGAGTGTTTGCGAATACAACTTTGCCTTTTGTTACTCTTGAAATAAAGCTTTTTAAGCCATAGTTTGTACTAAACATTTTTTTTCCCTTCAATCAAATTTATAAAGACATTTTTTATATTTTATAAAAGTGAGAGTTTGCTTTGCAAACACATCAATTTGTAAATTAACACAATGAAATTGATTAGTTATGACATTTGCATACACATTTTTACACTTTATAAAATTCCATTTAATCGTGAATAATTGGAATTTAGTAATCAAGATTCAAGACGTGGTAAGCAATTGTTCATTCTGTTCAATACATAATACGTACTTCAAATGCGAAACACTAGATTATTCCAACATGGTCAAAATGACCATTAAATGGAACTTCCATTGTTAATCACCAACAAGCAAAGCATGTACATAATGGAACTTCCATTGCTGCTAAGAAGGTGTTGAGGTACACATAATAATTATTATAAATCTTAATATAAGGTTAACAACAACATAAGTATTTTTGATAAAATGTAATTTTTGGTTAAAAATCTTGTTATATTAAAATATTAATTTAATATCTAGAGAATAAATTACTAATTAGTTCTCAATGTTTCTAGATTCAAAGATATGAAGAATCAAATCTATATTATATATAAAACTAAGATACACAATCAAAGTTTTCTAATTGAGGAGATTGAGTCCACATTTTATTATTAATTTCAAAATAACCCCACTTACCATAATCACCATATTATTATGTAATTGATTTCACATAATTAATTTTTAAATTTTATCTCTCCTACATGTCAAAATAGTGTCTTTTTATTGGTTATTTAGTTTCCTTTTTTAATCCATTTTTTCATAATAAATACGTTAATTCTTTTTTTGGGTTCATTAAATTTTATACACAATATTATATTAATTGCAAAAAAATCCAAATTATCATAATCATCTATATTATTAATTAATTAATTTGACATTATTGATTTTAAAATTTTATCTCTCCTACATGTCAAAATAATGTCTTTTTATTGGTTCATGAGTTTTTTTTTTTTATAAACAATATTTTGATTTAAAAAATGTAGGACTTAATTGCAATTTTTATAATTTCACAATTGAGTAAATTTTATGCACAATATTATATTAATTGCAAAAATAACCCACTTACAAGAATCACCCATATTATTAATGAAATAATTTCACATTTTTTGTTTCAAATTTTATCTCTCCTACATGTCAAAATAGTGTATTTTTATTGGTTAATGAGTTTCTTTTTTTATAAACAATAAATATATCTATATAATATCTATATAATATATAAAGACAAGGTACACAATTGATGTTTTCACATCTCCAATTTTGACCCCACATTTATTTTTTTATTTTCAATTTACTTTACTTACCTTATATATTTATATTCCACAAGTTTGACAATTTGAATATAAATACATATACCACGTTTTTTTAGGAGAGATTTTAGGAGATATTTCAATTGAGTTTAATTGTCTTTTATAGTAGGATTTCCACATTTAATCCATTAATGTAAATAGACTAATATTTTGTGTTCACAATTATTGTAATTTTCCTATTCCACACGTTTTTAATTGATATATTAAACCGGTTTCAATTTTGCATTCACATTTTTTATTTTTTCTAAATTGCATGATTTTTGCTTAATTTACGGTAACAGTAAAAAATTCGGTTTCAAAGATTAATTCATTAATATCACAATCAAACCTTTTAAATGACATGTTGATATTATTGTTTCATTAATAACTTTTTTCCTTACTCCTAATATATTGATATACGTTTTTTTATAAATACATATTGGATTTATTATCTAATCATTAAACATTGTTTTAAATTTTGTGGGATTTATATCTACTTACAAATAAATAATTGATATAATCTATGATATAGCAATCACCATATCACAAAATTGATTAAGCTTGCACTTTTAAGTAGTCCGTGTTTTTTTTTTTCAATTTTTTTTATTATTTGTTTTGGATATTAGTTCAATATTATAATAATTACCAACATACTAACTATACATTAATGACATTAATTTGTATATGGTAACGAAATCATATCATATAACAAAGAATTAAGGTAATTGTTTGATTACAATCAAGTTATTTCAGGAAATTATAGATTTTATTCAATTAAGCAATGAAATCCGATCAATTTGGAAGTGAATGATTTGACTCACTATAAATATCATGTGTAATTAATTGTAACAAACCCACAAAATCTTGACTATCCACGTATCTATATAATCTCAAATACCCACTCATGAGATCTCATTCATTATTTGCATCAACATTTGCTGAAATTCATCTGCACCGAGAAGATTCATCTGCACCGAGAAGGTTTGTATTAAATACTTTGTTGAACTTGCATTTTTTGTTGTTTTATATAATGGTATATATGAGTTCTTGATCTTTTCCTTACTCTTTGTCCATGTAGTTTCCGTCGGATTAGCTTCGTATGTGAGAATTGTGCTTTAATTTGTACTTCTCAACAGTACCTCTCTATCAACACATTCTCTTATGGATTCAACCAACAAAACTCCGACATCACCGAACACATCTCACCTGTTTGATGTTCCCATAGGTAATTGAAAAGGTCCAAATAACTTTTCAAACCATTTTATTTTTTGTCAATTTCTTACCGTGTTATATGATATTGTATTTCAATATACTTTTTTCTTCTTTTTTGTATGTCTTTAGAATGTTCATCGCAACCAGTTGACAAGAATGTTCCAAAACCTAAGAGAAAGATCTATATTTCTGGTAACTTTTGACAATAAGTAACTTATCTCTTCATATTTTACAATATATATTGTACGTTTTAATATGTTTGTTACTGATCCACTATAATAAATAGTTTTATACAATCAAATTTTTTACAAATAATTATGTAATAATACTTATTAATTGCATTCAGGTAGCGCTAATGCTAAGAGATCATCAATAATAAGGAGACCAGTTGCTTTTGATAATAATGTGTTATCACAAAATATGTCACAAAGTAAGAATTGTATTATTTATTATATATCCAATGATTTTATTGTATAACTATTCATATAATTTCAACTTTTACCGGTGTACAGTTCTCAACAATTCGTACGTGTTGACTGCTCATCAATACTCCATGAAAGAGAATCAACACCCAGGAGAACGGAATACACACGAAGTGACCAATGGTGTGTATACTATACGGATACTTACCAATATAGTTTGGTATATTGACTAATTGTTATTGTGCATTGTCAAGTAATGTTTTATATATTATTATCCTACTTTAGATCAGATTGCTAACATAAAAGGAAAAAAAATCATGGACGAGTCCATAAAATCTCAAGAAGCTTCATTTTATGGAATGAGTGGTGTTCGTATGCCATCGGGTCGCGTTCTTACAGACATAACGAATGGTTAGTTATTGAACTCGTATAAATTGAAACCCTCATAGCTTAAGAAATCGATATGTGACATATCTATGTGACATCCACCTCATATCTCATGTGGCATTTTTTATTCCATTATAATCACAATACTAATATACACACATTAATTAATTATTTAATG
Source organism: Erythranthe guttata (assembly GCF_056151865.1). Classification (NCBI taxonomy): domain Eukaryota; kingdom Viridiplantae; phylum Streptophyta; class Magnoliopsida; order Lamiales; family Phrymaceae; genus Erythranthe; species Erythranthe guttata. The sequence continues at coordinate 15,271,830 of NC_142539.1, forward strand.
CAATTACCGATAATAGATGCATATTAATTAAGACTTACCAACTTAATATAAGATATTATTATTTTGTGTATTAATTTGATTTATATCTTTTCCATATTTCATAATATCTTATATAAGAGTGTGAATTAATATCAATTACAATATATATAATTTCTATAATTATAGAAACGATGTTAATTTATTTCTAGATATCATTAGTTATATATATATATATATATATATATATATATATATATATATATATATATATATATATATATATATATATATATATATATATATATATGCGTGTGTGTGGGTGATTTAGCAAAATTGAAGCATATCATTAATTATATTGGTTTCGGGTTTTCCTTATTTAAACATGTAGTTTAATTTATTTTAAAATTCAAATTCAAAAATTCAATCTTGAAAATCTTTGTTTTAATGTTAATTAATTATTTCCGTTTTTTACATATTATTTACATTTTTATCGCATAAATACAACTATAAAATCTCATACCACAAAATTCATCACCACCAAAAAAAATCCAGTTAGAGAGAGAGAGAGAGAGAGAGAGAGAGAGAGAGAGAGAGCAGGAGGGAGTATTTTTTTATTCTTGGTTTCTCTTTTTAGTTTTTCTGTTTTTTTTCTTCTGATAATTATATTGAAATTGATAATTCGGTGTACATTTTTTTTCTCGACAAAATATATCATTATGATTTATTTGTTTCGATGCACATGATAATTATTTGCTCCAAATTAACTTTGCATTATATTATTTGTTATTTTTACATACGTATATATCTCTAACATTTTTGTTATGATCTTTAGATATGGACGTTGTTAAGTCATGTATTTTACGCGACTGATATCGGATATGGAAAAATTCTATGAATTTGCAAAAAGTGCGACTACATCTTGAAAGTTCAAAAATCAAAGGTTATATTCATATTTTGTTTTGTTATATTTTCTATAACTAATGTATAATTAATAATATGTTGTTAATTGATCAATTTCCGTGTAGAACATATCCAAGCAATTTGGAGATGTTGCTGGATACATTGGCAAAAAAAAAAAGATTTCTTTGAGATTTATTCGTGGAAGAATCACTCAATTTTTGTTTATCCCAACAAAAACGTCATTGAAGTGCATTGTGCAAGTCAAGAAGAAGATTTACTCCTTAAATATTTTTTTTTGTTTCATTTAAATTTTTTGTTAGAATTTTCTTTTGATGAAATTTGTTTAATGTTGGGAGTTTAATAGTGTTAGGACATTCTAATTTGTAATTTATTTTATGTTTTAATCTTGCTCTTGATTATTATAATTAAATTGATAATTTTTGTCTATTGTTTTATGAAATATGTCGTGCTCAAATTTAAAGCTGAAGAAAATTATTGATATATATATATATATGTACATACGTACATTAAAAAATAGTAGTATATTTCTACGTTACAAAATTTTGTAAAATGAGATTCTTTTAAAATCAATACATACTATTTTTTAAGAATTTATTTTTGACTCACACACACACTAAATTAAAAAAAAAAAACTTCATACATATTTATTGCTAAAAATTTTAATATAAAATTTAGGAAATATATTAGTCAACATTCATAGAAACGAGATTGATTTAAAATCATTACATAATAAATTCTTTTCCGGTAGATAAATATTATTACAATGCCATATTGCCCTTTTTTTTGTTTTTTCTTTATAATAATTTGACTTTTTGCTGTTATAATATAGATATTAACAAGATATAGTAATTAGCAATTTCCAATATTTTCGCTATTTTATAACTGTTTTTATATCGAATGTTTGCTATTATATAATAATGTGACTTATTTTCTATATAATACAATAATTATACTATTCACTATTTGCCATTGAATGTATAAAATGTGTATCACCACTTATAATGATGCAAACTAGAATAATGACATACTTCTTGATCATAAGGTATTTCATGAAGGCTAATAAATTGGTATTAATGCAAATTATCGTTATACTAATATGTTACATAATTCATAGAAATTTTGATAGCAATTGTCATAAAAAACAAAGATTTTGTTTACATTATTATGGTAATATTTATATTTATTTTGAATCACAACAAAAAATATGTTTAGTAAAATATAAGTAGTTTTTTTAATCCTTATTTTTTTATCCATTTTTTTAATCCTTATAAAAGTTTGTCAAATTTTAATAGTATTTCGAACTATACATTCTAATAGCATCACCGGTTTACATATATCTTACTTTGTTAAACAATGGAAATGAATTAAACAAGTAAATGTAAACTTTGTTAAGATTTTGTTTTAAATGATTTGTTATGGGTTAAAAGATTGGGTTTTTTGTTTCAATATAGTTGAATAAATTTTTATATTTGCAGTCATATATAACAATTTTTTTAATTGTATATGTTTTTGTAGATATGATCAAGACGGACAGCTTATATATTGGCAATCAAATGTTTACTACCCAAAAATATGTGTACTTTCGGTTATGTTTACAATTCCGTTTCAATTTTTTGTGTACCAATTTCATACCATTTGTCTTCTTTTTAATTTTTTTTCTTTCTCATATTTTAGTTTGTGTACAATCAGCGATACATGCGAAGCAATTTATTTATTATTTTTTTCGATATGAAAAAACCCCATTATTTATTTGTGGCAAATTTATTTATATGCCAAATTCCTTTGTTTTGAATATTTTTCGTTTCATATTTCATGGTGTTGATTTGGTTGATCAAACAATAATTATTCAAAATATTGTTGTTGGTTTGATAATGATATTGGTATTGGTATTGATACTGGTATTGGTATTAGTATTAATATTAATATTATTATTAATATTAGTATGAGTATTATGAGTATGAGTATGAGTATTAGTATAAGTATGAGTATGAGTATTAGTATAAGTATGAGTATGAGTATAAGTATAAGTATTATTATTAGTATGATTGGGATTAGTATTAAGATTATGATCAAAATTAATATTAATATCATGATTAAGATTGGAATTGTGATTAGTATTAATATTAGTATTAGTATTATAATTAGGTTAGTATTACCATTAGTATTCCTATTAGTATTTGTATTAGTATTATGATCAGGATTATGAATAGAGTCGTCATTACAATTAGTATTAGGATTAGAATTAATATTAATATGAGTTATAATATTAGTAATGGTATGAGCAATAGTAATATTGTAATGGTAATAATATTAGTATAAGTATTACTATTAAGTATTAGAATTATTATCAATATTAGGATTAATATTAGTATCAGTATCAGTATTAGTATTAGTTTTAGTATTAATATTAGTATTATATTGATATTAGTATAAATAATAGTATAATTAGTATTGGTATTAATATTTTTAGTATTAGTACAAATATTTGTGTTAGTGTTAGTGCTAATTAGTGTTAGTATTGGTAGTAGTAGTATAATTAATATTTGTATATGATTAGAATTAAGTTTTAATATTATACTTAACACTAGCATTAGGATTAGAATTACGGTTTTGATAATAATAAGGATTTGCATTAGGATTAAGATTATGATTAACATTAGTATTATCATTAGCATTAGTATATTACGATTAATATGAAAATTAGGATTAGTAGTAGGATTACGATTAATATTAGAATACTAACATAAATATATTATGATTAACATTAGCATATTAGGATAATCATTAGTATATTAGGATTAATACTGGAATTAGGATTAGTATTAGTAATAGAATTATAATTAGGATTAAAATTAGAATTCATATTAGTATTAGTATTCCTATATGGATTAAGATTAGTATTAGGATTAAGATTATGATTAGTATTAGAATTAGAATTAGCAACAACATTAGTATTACGATTAGGATTAATATTAGCATTAGTATTTGAATTATGATTAGAATTAGAATTAACATTAAAATTAGGATTAGTATTAGAATTAATATATTAGTATTAGCATTAACATTATCATTAGCATTAACATATTTAGATTAGCATCAACATTAGGATTATGCTTATGATTAGCATAAGCATTAGCAGTAAAATTGGAATTACAATCAACATTAGTATATTAGCGGCTTAATTCCACTTTGCACCCTTGAAATTGAGCCTTTTGGCACTTTACACCCTTGAAAAACAATAATAGCACTTTGCACTCTCAAAACACAATAAATTATTCACAATGCACCCTGAACTGAATAATGAAGGAAATTTTTTTTATTGTTTTTTTTAATGAGGGATGCAAAATAATACATAAATTATTATTTTCTTCAACCTCCAACCTAATTTCGAGCGCAGAAAATGCGGGAAAAAAAACACCTGATCATTGGAAAAAACTATATTTTCTTACAAAATAAACTAAAATAAAATTTTATCACTAAATTATTCGATTGATGGATTTTTTTATTGTAACTGGTGGGAATATGAAGTAAAAATATTTGGAAAAAAATATGATTTTCCGATAACTTGATAACGGAATAGATGAAGGATTCTTTTTTTTTTTTTTGTAAAATATTTTATTGGGATAAAAAATATAATTATTAAATAAGTTGATGAGATGTATTTTTATTTATGCACTTTATAGTTTCAAAATGATTGATGAATAAAAAAAATTATTTGACATTTGTCATCCTAAAAACTACCACTAAAAATATTAAATTACATTTATTAGCTTTAAACATTCATTTGGGATGCATTATGCATGATTTATTATGTTTCGAGGGTGCAAAGTACTATTCATTTATTTCGAGGGTGCAATGCAAAGTGCCAAAATGGCATATTTCAAGGGTGCAAAGTGCCAAAATGGCATATTTCAAGGGTGCAAAGTGGGATTAAGCCGCATATTAGCATTAGCATATTAAAATTAGAATTAGAATTAGAATTAGCATTATCATATAAGTATTAATATTAGTATTAGTATTAATGTTAGCATTAGGATTAACATTAGCATTAGGTACATTAGGATTTTACTATTAGTATGAATATTAGTATTATGATTAGCATTATGACTAGAATTAGTAGAATTAGTATTAATATTAGCATCATAATTAGAATTAGGATTCGGATTAGCATTAGCATTAACATTAGCATAATATAATTAGTATTAAGATTAGCGTTAGCATTAGCATATGTGTATTTTTAGGATAAGAACTATGATTAGTATTATTATTATGAATGAAATTAGCATTAAAATTAAGATTAGCATTACGATTAGGACTATAATTATGATTAGGATTAAGATTATGATTATAATTATGATTAGAATTAATATTAGGATTGTAATTTTGGTTATGATTAGCATTAGCATTAGTGTTAGGGTTAGAATTACCATTAGCATTAGAAGTAGAAGTAGAATTAGCATTAATATATTAGCATTAGCGTATTAGGATTAATGTTAATAATAGCATATTAGGATTGACATTAGTATTAATGTATTTGGATTAGGATTAGCATTAACACTAGCATTAGGATTATGATTAAGATTATAATTGATATTGACAATGGTATTAGCATTAACATTAGCATATTAGGATTATCAGTAGCATTAGTATTACTAATAGTAATAGTATTATTATCAGATTAGTATTAATATTTGTAAAGGTAAATGTAATAGTAATGGTAATGGTAATGATATTAGTTTTGGTATTGCTATTTTTTTTGCTATTGGTTTTAGTATTAGTACATTAGTATTGGCATTAGTACATTAATATTAGAATTAACGTATTAACATGAGTAGTAGTATTAATATTAGTATTAGTATAGTATTAATTTTAGTGTTAGTATTAGTATTAGTATTAGTATTAGTATTAGTATGAGGAATATGATTAAGATTAATACTAATAAAACAATTGGTATTGATATTTGTATTGGTATTAGTATTGGTTTTGGTATTGATATTTGTATTGATATTGGTTTTAGTATCAGTACATTAGTATTGGCATTAGTACATTAATATTAGCATTAAAGTATTAAGTATTAGTAGTAGCATTAGTATTAGTATTAGTATTAGTATTAGTATTAGTATTAGTATAAGTAGTTATAATAGTATTAGTATTAGTATTAATATTAATATTAGTATTAGTATGATGATTATGACTAAGACTAATACTAATAAAACAATTTTGAAATTGAAATTTTTGATGACATGCTTATCCGTGATTCTGCAGATCCATTTTTTGATCTTATAGAGTTTGTTTACCTGGATATGGTGAGCAACCTGTTCAATCCTGAGTACTTTGAGGCCATAACAATTATTGCATCGGCTAATGAAAGTGTCGGTTTTGTGAATGATCATTTTTTGTCGCTCATAACTGGAGAAGAGAAGGTTTATTTGAATTCCGATAGTGTGTACAATGAGGAGTTAATATCATAGATCCGAGTTCCTCAACACCATATCGTGCTCCAGAATTCCACCTAGGTTGCATTGAAAAGATGTATTCCCGTTATGCTCATCAAAAATATTGATCAGGCTAGAGGATCGTGCAGTGGAACTAGGCTTCAGGTTATTAATATAGGAAAACACGTTCTCAAATGCATGACACTACCCGATAAACATGTTGACCATATAGTGTACGTTCATTGCTCAAATGACATTGGTACCGTCCAACTCTACATCGCCTATTAAATTTTAGCAATGTCAGTCTTCGGTGATGGTTTCCTTTGCAATAACAATCAATAAAACTCTTTCCCATGTAGTATTGCACTTGCTCAGACATGTTTTCAGTCATGGACAACTCTATGTCGCACTCTCGAGAGTTAATAGTTGAAGTGGCATAAGGATTTTGATCACGTCGGAATCTAGCGATACAACCAACTACAAATAATGTGGTACAAGGATGTTTTTCGGCATATATGAAGGTAACTATATAATTTTTTTTTACAATTTTACATAATGACCTTTATTTTGTATAACTTATATGTTTTGGCATTCCTCATTTGTAGGTTAATTTGCATTGTACTAGAAACTTGCTACGGGCTCCACTCAATATTTTTGTCAAGGTAATTTATTGTAGAAATTTTATGTCATTAAATATTTATATTTGTATTATTTTGGTAACGTTTTACTTATTTTGTATAATCATTGTACAAAATAGCAGGTCAATTGCATTGTATTGGATTCGTTACATGCGTTTAGGGATATTGTAGCTGAGACACGCTCAAATAAGCTTCAACGAATCAGTGAGCTCCATCCTCTTTACTTGCCTCTACAGTATCCTCTTTTATTTCCTTACAGGGAAGATGATTATCGAGAGGATATCTGTTTGAGAGAATCTTCGCTTGCTGATAATAGAAAATGGAGGAAGGTAAGCATGCGAGAGTTCTTTGCATATCTAATCCAGAAACGGCGTTGATAACATTTGTTACTTTTGCATTTCAAGAAGTTATTTCAGCAGTTCTGTGTTGATGGATTTTCGATGGTAGAGTCACACAGGTTGAATATCATAAGGTTCAATCAAGATCAACTTAGGGTTGACATGTACAAGGGTATCGAAGAAAATATTTTTAAAGGAGACACTGAGGGTAAATCAGTTGGACAACGCATTATAATTCCATGGTCGTTCACCGCAGGTCCAAGGTATATGTTTAACAACTTCGTTGATGCTCTTCAAATATGTAACTGGATTGGATCTACAACCCTCTTCATTGTCATCACATGCAATCCTCAATGGCCAGAAATACAAAGGGTGTTGAAAGATACAAATCTCAGGCCGGAGGATCGGCCAGACATTCTTTGTCGTGTGTTCAAGATGAAGCTCAATAGTATGATGACAGAAATCAAGAAAGGTTGTATATTCAGACGTATTACAACATGTAAGTATTTAATTAGATCTCAGTTTATAATTATACATTTACTTCATTCATATAAATTAAAAAAAATTGCTCATGTGTGAGTTTAACTATTTATTGCTTCCTTAACTAAATTAATGCATATTTTTTTAATACCATATGTTTATATTTTCTATGCAGATGTATGCTTAATTGAATTTCAGAAACGAGGTCTACCGCATGCACATATTTTATTGTGGTTTCATAATAACGATAAGACCAATAACCCAGAAGAAATTGATAGGATCATATGTGCTGAAAATCCTGACAAAGTAAACGACCGAAAGATGTACCAGTTGGTGGAGAAGTATATGATACATGGACCGTGCGGTCAGGCGAATTTGAAATCTCCCTGTATGAAGGATCGAGTTTGCACGAAGCGATTTCCAAAGCCATTTGTGCAGCGCACTGAATCAGATGCAGATGGTTTTACTGTGTACAGGAGAATGGAAGATGGCAGAACAGTTACGAAGAAGAAGACTACTCTTGACAATGGGTTTGTAGTCCCGTACAATCGTATATTGTTGAGTAAATACCGATCTCACATTAATATCGAGTCATGCAACCAGAACAAATCAATCAAATACATGTTCAAATGCGTAAACAAGGGGCATGGCCGAGTTACGGCGGCATTTTTTGAAACACGCAATACAGATAGCGGTGCTGAGATTTGTGATGAGATAAAGATGTACTACGACTGCAGATATCTTTCGGCATGTGAGGCAATGTGGAGGTTTGCGAACTTGAGTTAAAAGAGGATTCTCAAACTTGGGCGCCAAGGAAAAAAAGATTTTCTATTGGTAGGCTTGCGAATGTTCCCCCTGGAAAAGGAAAAGACTAATACCTTAGATTGCTACTTAACATTCAGAGAGGATATACGTGCTACGAGGACATTAGAAAAGTTTTTGACACCGTCTACCCTACGTTCAGGGATGCATGTTATGTGTTGGGTTTATTAGATAACGACAAAGAATACATATATTCAATAATAGAAGTGAATACTTGGGCACCGAGGGATTATATAAGAAGGTTATTTGTACTTATGCTTCTTTCCAATAGCTTAAGTCGTCCCGAACATGTTTGACAAAGTTGTTGGTTGGATTTGGCTGAGGGTATTGCTTACAAACAACAAAGTCTTCATATCCAGATATGGCAAATTGTATAACACATTATTCAATTAGATTTTAAATATTACTCATCTTTTTAATATTGTCGTCTCTCACCGAAATAGAAAAAATATTGCAAAGCAATGGTAAAAGCTTGCGAAATTACGCGCCCATGCCAGTTCCAATCGAATTCTCAGCGGATGACACAGTAAACATATTGGTGTTAGATGAACTGGATTACGACCGGTTTGAAATGGGTAGGGAACTTCAACGGTGTCTTGCTTGAATTACATACGTGCAAACAAAGATTTATGATGTAGTCATGGATGTTGTATCCAATGACCGTGGTGGAATGTTCTTTCTATATGGCCATGGTGAAACGGGAAAGACTTTTCTATGGTAAACTCTTTCGGCTGCAGTTCGTTCCAAGGGAGAGATTGTAATTAACGTTGCATCGAGTGGTATAGCATCATTATTGCTCCCCGGTGGTAGAACAGCTCATTCTCGATTCGGACTACCCATAAATGTACACGAGAGTTCCACCTGTAGCATATTGCAAAAAAGTCCACAGGCGGAGTTGTTCATAAGGGCAAAGCTTATTATATGGGACGAGGCTCCTATGATGCATAGATACTGTTTTGAAGCGCTTGACAAGACAATGAAGTCAATATTACAGGTTGACAAACTCTTTGGTGGTAAGGTGGTTGTTCTTAGAAGAGATTTTAGGCAGATTTTACCAGTTGTGCTCAAAGCATCAAGGCAGGACATAGTACATGCTACGATAAACTCCTCTCCGCTGTGGAATTTCTGTCGTGTCATGAAGTTGACTAAGAACATGAGATTGCAGTCATGCTCTTCTCCATCTAACGTGGATGAGGTAAAATAATTTGGAGACTGGATACTGAAGGTTGGTAGTGAGGATGTTGGGGAACAAAATCATGGTGAAGCTTCGATAGTGATTCCCGATGACATGTTGATTGGTGATTCAGAAGATCTATTCAGAGACCTACTGGAATTCGTTTACCCGGATTGTTGAGTACATGTATGATTCAGATTATTTTCAAGGGAGAGCAATTCTTGCACCAACTAATTAATGCGTCGAGTTTGTGAACGATCACTTAATGTCTCTCCTTCTAGGAGAGGAGAAGGTGTACCTGAGCTCAGATAGTATGTTTAGGGACGAGCAAACAATGGAGGATAATGCAGAAATTTATTCGACTGAATTCCTCAACACAATAAGATGCTCCGGACTTCGTTCTCATGCGTTGAAGTTCAAGATTGGTGCACCCGTTATGCTAATAAGAAACATCGATCAAGCTAAAGGATTGTGTAACGGGACCAAACTTCAAATTATTAGAACTGGCATTCACGTTCTGAGTTGCAAAATTCTTTCCGGAAAAAATATCGGTGACATGATGTTCATTCCTCGGATGACTTTAATACCATCTACCGGACTGCCAATTAAATTTCAGAAAAGACAGTTTCCGTTGATTGTTTCTTTTGCAATGACAATCAATAAAAGCCAAGTTTCAAACTCTTTCGCATGTTGGTTTGTATCTTCCTAAGCATGTCTTCAGCCACGATCAACTATATGTTGCACTGTCCAGAGTTACGAGCAGAGGTGGCATTAAAATATTCATCAAGTTGGATTCGGGTGAACTCACCAATGTTACTAGAAATGTCGTGTACAAGGAAGTATTTCATCGAATTTGAAGGTAGATAATATTTTCATATTTACCAATTATTCATGTAACATGTCTTTTTTTTAACAACTTATTCTTTGGCAGGTGTTTCTTCTCTATATAATTTCCCCCGTGCGATGTTATTTTCAGTCATGTCCCTAGGATGCTCATTGCAAATTTTATTATCTTTAAGATTTAATTTTGACGATATACTAATATTTAATATTATTCTTATGATGTAACTATGAAGAACATGATGCTTCAATATTGTTGGTCGCGTTTTGTATTTAAATTCAATGAGCGTAATAATTTATATATGCGTAAATTTATTTTTCAGACATGTATTTCCAGTTGAAAATATGCCACCCCGTGCATCGCACGGGTGAATACTAGTAATTCTTTGTACCCAAATACAACCTAATAAAACATTCCAACATAAAAAATTATTGATAACTACACTAATGTGTTTGTCACAATCCATTTTGTATAATGATCAAACACTAAATATAAGGCTCAACCACAACACTTTCAACATGATCAAAATTTATAATACATTCCATCAAATAAACATCTTCACAAACCAACATCAACATGAATGTTTGTTTGTGAATGTGTATAATGATGATATGTCCAATGCACTTCACCCGATATAGCAACTATGTAAACAATAAATTGACCACAGATAATGATAAATGACTATTGGTACAACAAGAAAAGTCTCAAAGCCAGCTCATTGTTTTTCTTTTTTATACATATGTCCAGTAAAATTAAGTTCGAAAGTAGTTGTACTAATTCGATGATAATTTAGCTGCTGCATATATAGGCCTAGTGCACAACAACACGCAAGTTTGATGGTTAACTCAAAAGCATTTGCGGTGAACGATAGAAGGTCCAGTTTCATCGTAATCGGCTTTTGTTGAGATTCAAAGGGAATTCAAAACAAAGCAGAAAGAAACCACAATGAAAAGCTAACCATATAAGAGATAGTTTATATTGGATAAGATTACCTTCACATTTCTGAAACCTAGCTTCAAAACCTATAACAGCAATTCGTAAATTATGGCGAATATCAAATTCCTAGTAAAAGCATATTTTCTCCATATATTTTAGCAGCAAAACAGATCTGTCCATCATATCTTCTTAAATAAATTACACTGAAGTTATCACATACTATATATGATCTCTCATGTATGGAAGTGATAGGGCAGCTATAGGGGCTGTATAGCAATGAGATGCTAGAATCAACAAAAAGGGTCCTTACTGGGAACACAGAGCAAAAGATTAATTAAAAATATTCAATCCAGGAATTATTTACCGACTATCAGAACATGCAATATCAACATCAACAGCTTTTATTGCTATGGAGATGTGATTACAATGTGTCGCGTTTAGAACAAAGGTATGATCACTGAAGATCTTTAATCTTTAACAGGATTTATCACTGTAAATTCAAAATTTCTGTTGAGTTCTCTTATAAACATATTCTAAAAGGTATTTGTTCTGTTCACTTATGAGACATTCATAAAACCTTACCAGTCATAGAAGCAGTTCCTCCACAAAGTATAGTATTTTCCAACAGCTGTCGATGATTCTCGGTTGACACAGTTGAAATACAACGAACAAGCTGCTCAACTATTCCATGTGCCTCTAAACCTAAAATTGATGGTTGAAATAAGGCCTCACCAACCGTATACCTCTCTCTTCCAATTTTTATCACCTGAAATGGAGAACACAAAAATCTCAGCGTAAACAATTTAGAAAATATCCAAGTATTAGAAAACAAGCAAAATATTTTAGCTACATATTGAAATATTGCTAGGAAGTTGATGCCTAGAAACTTTTAACTCTAAACCTAAGAAAGAGGCACCAAGACGTGCTTTTCAGTTCTGGAGAACCCAAAAGTGGACACAATTTCTTCTCCAAGCACACTAAGCTGCTATGCAGAAACTAAACTCACTAAAAATATCGGTCTTACTTGCCTCCACATAGATATACATACATAATCTATAGAATATACAAGACTATCATTTGAAATTGAGAAAAAAAAAAAAAAATTAAGCCAGAATGCATGATGGATATCAAGCATCAATTCAATGCATACAGCTTACATGCATTGTGAAAAAACTACCGCGTTTTCAGACATCCTAAAGTGAAAATGCATCTACAAAGTCAAAATTAGTTGATAATCTCTGCCTGTGATTTAAAACCTCAGTAAAACATCAAGTGAGAAACATAGATTAACCTGTCCATCAGGCAGTGTGTGCAGCTCCTCAGGGCATGCCTTCTGCATCTTTTCATAAGCCGCATCATCCTCAGCAGAGCATGCATATCGCTCCTTCAACTTTTCAACGTCGGAGATGCTTAAGTTGACAAGCGGATTGGATTTATGGAGTTCCTTAGCAAATAAGTTTGTCAAATCCAAACCCCCTACTTCAAATCTTCTTGAAGATATATGCTGCACAGCACCTTCAATTACTGATGCAATATCTGAAAATGAGAAAAATATTTTTTAGTCAAAATTGCTCTCTGTAGCTCCTTTAAAACAGAATAAACCTACA